>NW_025976594.1:0-7355 GCF_021869965.1 Rhincodon typus | reverse complement strand
CCCTGGACTGACCTATCCCCTTCCTAACTCCCTACCTACACTCACCTTTCCTGGCTCCATCCCTGCCTCTTCGACCTGTTTGTTTCCTCTCCACCTATCCTCTCCTCTATCCCTCTTCTATCCGCCTCCCACTCTCTCCCTGTTTATTTCAAAACCCCCTTCCCCTCCCCCTTTTCTGATGAAGGGTCTAGGCCCGAAACGTCAGCCTCTCTGCTCCTATGATGCTGCTTGGCCTGCTGTGTTCATCCAGCCCTGCACCTTGTTGTTAAGTATTGTCAAGTTTGGTCATGAGAACTATAAGTTGCTAGCAAACAAAAAAAAATCAACGTTGCATGAATTATTTGACAACAGTGCAGTCAAAGGTTCTGGGTCATGTGCACAGCCTTAGGATAACTCGCATCTCTGCACATCTGACTTTAAAAATGTTTGCCTTTACTTCTGATTTATAGTCCTGTGGGGTGGGCTGGATTTTGAATTGGGATGGGTGAACTGGGAAGAACTTGAAACACTGCCAGCTCCTTACGAGGGTTATATAAATGCGCACCTTGGAGATCCAGAACTGAGTTCACAGTTTAAAATTAAAGATTTCAAATAAAACATCCGTTCTGCTCACCAATGCCCCTCACTCCCACTCAATGCCCATGCTAAATCCATGCTACCCTATCTTTCTCTACCCATATCTTTGAACTCATATCCACGGTGTCACCATATTCCACCAATCACCCTCATAGCTCTTTAGAGTCCCTCTGCCAACTCATAACTCTTATCCAGTATTCTTGGACCTTCCTTCCTTCATGCCAAAACAGGTATTTCCAACCATGGGCAAACCTGCAGAGGTTTGCTGATCATGATGATTAATGATATCACTGGTGAAAAAGAAAATCTGTCATTAATAACACAGAAGGAGTCAATACATTGAAATGCATTCAACTAATCCCTTATGAAGAAAAACATTTCACTTAAGTGGTCAATGAATTATGTAAACAAATATTTCTCATTAAGTCCTTAATCCTACATTTTACCAATGAACAATTGAAGCTTTACACCAATAGGCACCACATTGTCAAAACGGTAGTATGGGAAATCTGTCATGTAGCACAAGTCGTATAATAGTTTTAATGTGAACAGACAATCTGAAATAGCTTTTAATCATTTCTTTTATCTCAACACCTTTATTTCTTTGGACAGTTCCTTGACTATTTTTCCAGTCCCAATTTGGTTATGAACTTTTGATACACAAGCACAGCTTTTCACAAATACAAGGATTATTTTACCTCCACCAAGTTACTTGATTCTTCCAAAAACTGACTCACCTCCACCATTGGTGACACTGGACCAGACCCAAAGGATTACCTTACCTCTCCAAAGGAAGAAAAATATACAATATTCCTCCATCCCTCACCCATCATACTCCATACACACTCCTCATGCCTTACCTTTGCAACTCAATACCCTCCACCCATTCCTCCATGGTCCTCTATGCCAACATAATGCATACTTACACTTTGCACCCTTTCTCCCTTCATCTGTTATAACAATTCATTGAGTCTCCACAAGAACCGATACATATAGCAGAAACAATATAATTATATCACTGAACGTTTTATATTGCAGTCTACAGTCTTTTGAATGAAGCATCCTCATTCCTAACAAATAGACTTTGACACTTGTTTACAATTCACAACATTATCACTGTTGAAATGCTTTGAGAGTTCTTGATTGGTCTTTACAAGTTGAACAGTTCCGAGCTGTTAATGTGCCTTTTTTGACATAACTCTCTCCAGAACAAAGTCCCAAAAGACAACAGAACACCTTCACTGCCACCCCCAACAAAAGTTTCCTATAGCAACCCTTAAAAATATATTTCAGAGCCTCATTCCTAACGTATCTTGAGACCGTATTGACAGAGGTACCTCAGCCTTTCACAGGGGTCCGCTGGCTAGCCAAAAGAAATAAACTGAGAACAAATCTAATATTTACCTGCTTTAATCTCCATCCTCCCCATTCCATATTCCTGGGACTCCAAAATCAGATTTCAGTGGAGGCAGTTGTTTATTTAAATAGTAGATGTTTCTGGAAACTGTGTGTGTGAACCCATGACTGTCCCTAATTCTACTCCCTGTTAAAATGAGAGATGTCAGGTCCAGGGCAAGATTTGGGATTCTCGATGTCTTCCAGCATTTTCACCACAATAGAGGTGCTCTCCATTATTGTGATAATCAGGGCCCATTTGTTTACTTCAATCAATCATCCTTTTTATCTGGATGTCATTTTGAACTGATGACTGAGCTTGTGACCATGATTCCACTGTCGTCGTTTGATGATGTTAAATGAACTGTGGAACGTCCGAAGTTAAATTGAACTTCAGCTTCCCTGGTTGAGGCAGATGCTGCTCCAGCTGATAATCCCTGTCAACACTTAACTGCAGTAGGCAAAACTGGGCACAAGACCAACTTTGAGATGAGGTTTACCTGATATTTATCCATATATTAAATGGATTTGATTGGAAACTGAAGGTCAATTCCTCATGAATGCACAGGCGATCATCAAGCTAATATTGAAATATGCGTTCTTCAAGTATGCTAGGGGGCTGGATGTCAGTCCCTAAAATTGTCCTTCAACTGATGTATTGAAGTTCAATTCATGGTTTTATCCAGTTTTATTCTGGGGGAGAAAATCAAGGAATATTAAATATAATTTTCAGTCTAAAATGGCTTTACAGACTGATTTTAGCTTCTATGACTAAGTTAATCCATTACATTTACACATAGGAAATATTGATTAGTTGCTTTATAATTACCTCTTTCCAGTCAGATGTTTGGTAAATAGTCTGACATAAATGTTTTCTTATCTATTCAACATATTTGGTCTTATTAATGTTTAGAAAACAGGCAGAAACATTTACTTCTGTGGAACATCAAGAAAGTTAATAATCAAGACTTGAACAAAGAATTCATTTTGTCATTGCTTATATATTTGTCTCTTTTGAAATTGATTATAAATAAAGATTTGTGATGAGAATCGGTTGCCTTTGTGCTACTTCAGATTATTGCTATTTTATCACAGTTGTGTTGCCAGTGCTTTAATTTGATCCTTTATCTGATTTTTTAATGCAGCATTTACACCCTGCTGCTCCGAGTAATTGGACTTTCTTTCTTCTTTGGTTTCTTTCTAACAACAGACATTTCCTTCTCCCTGCTCCCCAACACTCACCACCCCCATCACCAATTATTATTTTTGCAATGTGCTGCAAAACATGTATGTTTTTATTAAAAGTGATTTTCCTTTCTCTTTAGTTCACTCTCTTCAAAGTGACAAATGTCTCCTGGGGTCTAGTTTCACTGTCGTTGGTCTCTATATTGCTTTTGCATGTTGAGAAATTCACAACAGATGCATTATTTCAGAAAAGCAACCACTGGGTTAGCAATTTGTATTTGACTGCAATGGAATTGAATATCAGTTTGTGTTATCACTTTGTGTTCAATTCACCAATCTGCCTATTTAAGGTGAACCCTAAGCGAAATGTTCAGTCTTGCATTAGTATTGGCAGACTGATCTGTTAACAGCGTTGTCTGCACAAACGCAGCTGAGACCTCACAAACATAATTCAAGGAATAGAAGGATGATCAGACCATTTGGACCCTTTAGTCCATGGTTGATTTTACTGTGGTTTTATATTTCCCTTCCCGTGCCCCATTACCTTTGATTCCCATGTCAAATGAAACTCTGTCTAACCCTGCTTTCAATACATTCAACGGCACAACCTCCATTGCTCTCTGGGGGGATTAACCCTGCGAGAGACTAAAGTTCCTCTCATCTCCATCTTAAATGTCTCCATATTCTGAAAATACAGAGAGATAGACGAATCGGATTCTTGACGTTGAGAAAGAGAAGTCTCATTTTGTAACTAAGGTTTAAATGGCTGAATGAAACTCTCATGAGTGAATGGTGAGGGGCCTATTTGCACGCATTAACATTTTATTCTGACCTAATCTCGCCTCATTTTTATGCAGATGACCACGTAGCAGACAGAAACTAGATGGTACAAAGTCTGAAACTGTACCTGCTGGCTCCAGTTTGTCAATATCATCTTCGGGCCTTCACCTCAACCAGCATTCCCCAATGCCTCAGGGTGCACTCCATGAGCAGTGACCACTTACATTGTTCATCCACGGAGATTACAATCTAGAGAGCGCCAGCCTTACCACATCATCATGGTACATCTCAGACTCATTTAAAGTACAGCTCATCAGTTCAGTCCTGCATTTGGAGCATACCACCACCTTACATTCCAATATGATTTGTCCGCTCTGACAGGTACCTGTCTCATGCACAGAGCAGGCTGCATCTCAAAGCTCTTAGCTTGCCCACTTTGCACTTACTTGGATCCTTACAGCATTTCTACCTTGTCTTGCCTTGTCTTTTAGCACAGACAAGGGATCAGGCAGCTTGTCATGTTTGCCAGGACTGGAAGGGATATATCAATATCATATCTGCAAACACACTGCACAATCAAATGGTCATACTTGAAGTCTAAAGTCTAAAGGAGGCGATCCTTTGTTCAGTCTGGGGGTCTGCCTCATGCAGTCAAGGGCAGATTCCAACCTCAATCTAAGGACTTGGACATTGTCAGTTGGCCACTGAAGTAACAAGGTTCCAGGAATCCATCTCATGGCAGTCCAGGGAGTGGGCCAGGGTCACTCCTCAGACCCTATGCACCAAAATTCAAAGGGAACTCTCAGGGGCCAATGCTGTGATGAAGTTGTTGGGATGTCAAGTGCAGAGATTGGAGGCAGCATGCAAGGTTGCACAGGGGACAATTACTGTGAAGGGGGCAACTGAACATAAAAGGGTGGACAATAATAGAACATGACGGACATGGTACTGTGTGTGAAAGGGTATTCTATGGCCATCACCACTCTGGCTTCAATGGGGGGAACAGTGTATCACAACATCTGGCATAACAAAGATAACGAAGATAAGGGCCTGAAGGTAAAGTGGGAAGAGGAAGAGTTAAATTAAAGAGTTGGGTGAGAATGAGGGGAGGCTAATATTTGATCGAAATGACAGAGAGTGCACGGCAGAAAGGAACATGAAGGCTTGGGGAGGGGCCATTCACCAATATAGCTGAGCCCGCATTTCATTCTCTGGAACCAATTCTATTGCCTCCTAATGTCATCTGAATTACAAATGTGCAATGAAATGAAAAATGGTGGCCAGCACAGCCAATGTGGGTTTTATTGCACTTGTGTGCAATGAGGAGCCCTTAAAGTGCAAAGTACATTCGCAGGAACTCTTACATTACAGGTTAAGATATTTTCTAATCAACCTGCTCAGAGGTGTTGTTATTCACCTTTGGAGCAGGTAGGGATTTGAACCTGGCTCAGAGGTAGGGACATTACCACTGCGCAACAGAGCCCCTCGCGTTACAAGTTGAAGACATTTGTACTCACAAAATTCTGCATGTGTACCTCATGCAGTGACCAACTAGGTTGATTACAACTCCTCGGCACCAACAATCTTGATTATGATGTTGATCACTACAAATGAATCTTAGTTATTTCTATGAGGCAGAAGTTATCACAGGAAACTGATACAAGTGACACCTGGAATCAACAATGCACAAACACATTACAAGGTCTTATAGGCTACTCAAAGACCTGGAACTGCTCTCTTCATGCATTCAGCTGCAAATATTTCACAATATGCTGTCATATGCAACACTGTCTTTCTTGGGTCGTACACAGAATGCAGATGAAGAGAGAAGGAGTTATTGATTCTTACAATTGCCTACTGTATATATCCAGCATGTATTTTTTTTTCTTTATTCATTTATGGGATAAGGATGTCATTTTTTAGACAGTATTTATTGCCCAGAGGACAGTTGAGAGTCAACCACATTGCCGGGGGTTTGGAGTCACATGTAGGCCAGACAAGCTAAGGATGGCAGTTTCCTTCTCTAATGGACATTTGTGAGCCAGATGGGTTTTTTTTTCAACAATCAGCAATTGATTCATGGTTATCATTAGATTCTTAATTCCAGAATTTTTTTATTGAATCTAAATTCCACCATCTGCCGTGGCAGGGTTTGAATCCAGAACATTATCTGGGTCTCTGGATTAACAACGATAATACCACTAGGCCATTGCCTCCCCTACATATGCAGCCTACGTATAAATAACACGCACTATGCTAATGGTCCATGTAGAGATGACCCAAAGTTCTCCTTGTTGAATTCCTCCATGTCCTGGTTTATCAAGGATGATGGTAAACTGTCATTTACTGCCACATCACTAAGGAGCTACTTTGTTTCTGAAATTTTCGACAGGGGAATCTTGGAGTCATCATAAATGGACTCAGGCATAACATCTGTCACTGTCTCTGTGGGCACTACGCGAAAAATGGCCACAGAAATTGATAAGAAACACGTGAGTCTGCAAGGTCAGGACCAGCAGCAAATTCCAACAGCTGCCAAACAGGCTCCAAATGTAGATGTCTCAGTGAAAAAGTCCTTAGGATGTTGAGAATCTGCAGGAGGCCCACAATCTTTCGTCTTTGATGCCATGTTATCCAGATCAACAAAGCAGGTTCTGCCACTACATGAGAATGTTCTGGGACATTGAGACAGAATTGTGTCATCTGCTGGAAGATTTCAGCTGTAAGGCACTATTGATTGCAGACACATTGTATTGAGAGTGCTGTATCATAACAACTAACCTCATTAAAGGAAAGGGTTCTGTTTGGTCAAGATCAAACTCATCTGTGATCATCACAGCATCATCTTAGACATCTTTGATTGATTCCCTGGAAGCTTCCATAATCCTATGTCATTGTAACCTTCAGGTTCCTGCTTCATTGGAAGGGGAGGAAAGGGCTACCCTCTCCAAACATGTCTGAATGTCTCCATCACAACCCCTTGACTGAAGCTGAAAGTAGATACAACGCAGCCCATTCTTCTACCAGAGTTTTTGAGATCCAGGTGATAGGCCTTCTCAAGATAAAGTTCCCATGCTTAGACAGGTGTAGGAGTTCATTGTGAAATGCTACAGTCAGACCTCACTGCATAATCTTTACTTGCTGTAGTCTGGTCAAATGGAGCATTCAAAAAGGGAAATGATGGACAATGAGAATCTGTGAGGGTTCTATTCTGAGGAGGAACATGAAGATGTTGATAAGGAGGAACATCAGATTCACCTTGATGGAGCACATCAGTATTTGGCACTACAACCCAAACAGGACTTATTTAACAGAGATAGTAGGAACTGCAGATTCTGGAAAATCCGAGACAACAAGGTGCAGAGCTGGATGAACACAGCAGGCCAAGCAGCGTCATAGGAGCAGGAAGGCTGACGTTT
>NW_025976593.1:0-7355 GCF_021869965.1 Rhincodon typus | reverse complement strand
TTTCTGATGAAGGGTCTAGGCCCGAAACGTCAACCTTTCTGCTCCTATGATGCTGCTTGGCCTGCTGTGTTCATCCAGCTCTGCACCTTGTTGTCTCTCTTCTTGGGATAGTGGGTTTCCACACCCTAATCATGCTTGAGGTAAAGATATTCCACCTGTATTCCTTATTAGTCTTACTCATCCTATATTTTTTGGCTGGGCACTTATTTTGAACACACTCAATAGGGAGAAAAATCAAAGCAAATAATTATGTAATGTGTCTAAAAAATTCCAACAACCAATTGGTAGAACTGCATTTTATCCACCTTCCCTTAGTTCTGTTGTGCTGACTTGATTATGGCTAGTTGAACATTTAGCAGTCTCAATAACAGACATTATACAGGTAAGTTTCACTTTATTGTTTTAAGCAGGGCCTGTAGAAGTATTTTGAATTGTTGCAACATGAGCTAATGCTTGTAAATGCAGGTCTACTGCTATGGTGATTGAATGCATCAAAATTTGTTATGGTATAAATTTCTAATGATCTCTCATCAGGAAGCTGTAACAACTTTAAATTAGTGTTTTCCAGCAAAGGACAATTAAAATAATTCAAGTTCATTATATCAGAACAGACAGAAGCCAGCTGCAATGAAAGATAAATAAAAGCCAAATACTAAAGAGAAATTGAAAAATTAAGAGGCTTCTTCTAAAGGTCAGAGATAATAATTTCTAAATAATCGCTAAACCACTGAAGATTGTAAAAGCAGTTTATAACCAAATCAGAATACTACTGTAAATTGTGATAGGACCTGGGATTGCAGATTGTGGTTTGGATTTCAGGGTCAGCAGCAATGTAAACGTCGATTAATTTCAGTGCCATGGATTTCTCCTTTCGCACCAACAGTTTAATTCTGGCACCAAGTCAAAGGCACCTCTAGGCATGCAGCAACAGTGATGTCAACAAGCAGGTAAGCAATCATTCAAGTTGAATTGTTCTCACACAACAAACCAGGAAGCTACAACACTTCGCAGCTGTCAGACAAAACATAAACGCAACAAAAAATTTAAAATGTAATTTTCTTGAAATCATAGAGAAGTAATTTGGCATTTTCTCCAAAATAGCTTTTTTTTAGGTCAATGGGGCAGTTAAAGATTGTTACTGAAGAAGGTTACTGATTGATTTCTGAAGAAGGGTCTAGGCCTGAAACGTCAGCCTTCCTGCTCCTCTGATGCTGCTTGGCCTGCTGTGTTCATCCAGCTCTACACCTTGTTATCTCAGATTCTCCAGCATCTGCAATTCCTACTATCTCTGAAACATTGTTACATGTTTTCAAGGGTTTTTACAGTACAATAACAACATACAAGTGGAAGTTCTTTTCAATATGTATGTTTTCCTATTGAGTGTAATCCAGCTGTGCTTCAACAGCCTGGGGAAGCATAGAATCAGCAATAACAACTTCTGGGTTCTCTATCATGCACATGCATAGACTGCAGGAATTTCTATCGCTTTAGTAGCATAATGATGATGAATACTGACAGTTTCACCATCATCATCATCACACGATCTGGGTCTATGAACTGAATTCGAATACATGAAAGCAGAGCCGGCTAAGGAGTCTTAGTTGCAAAATGAATTCATTGCAACAATGGAAGTAACCAGAAAGTATTGAAAGAGGTAAAATAAGTAAGCTTCATAGTTTGTAAACAGGTGTTGATGAAAGAACTAATAACATGTCAGGTTGCATGGGAGCAGATAAAGGCCATGAGTTCAGTGGGAATAGGGGAAGAGGAAATGGGATAGTAGAGGTAGCAAAATGGATAGTGTCAAACTTGGTGACAAGTAACTTCAGTTTTTCAGAATTTATTTTTGAAGACAAGTGTGGAAGGGGCTGGAAGAAAATGGAGATCATGGATAATGGAGAAAAGAAACTGCAAGTTAATTTTTGCTCTCCAATAGCAATGATTTTGACAGGAGAATGAGACTTGATAGTTGTGTGTGTGGTCCAGCCAGGTTAGATAATGGATAGCTAAAGCAGCATGCAAATATTCTAAAGTACACACTCCTTGAACATGAAATGAAAATGGTAGCCATAACAGCACAATAACTGGGATAGAAGACGTTAAAGATTTTTATGGTAATAAGGATATTAAAGGTGGAGTTCTAGAAATTGTGGAGAAGATGAACGGTTCTTGACAAACACTTTCATTCATCCCAATGAACATTCAGGAATGGATTTTGAAAGCGTACTTACAAATGACAGTGGAGAAGATTTTATGGCAATTGGAGAAATAAGATTAGGATTGGAGAGAAACAGAGAGGGAGGGAGGGAGAGGGAGGGAGGGGGAAGGAGAGGGAGGGAGGGAGGGAGGCGGAGGGAGGGAGAGAGAGGACCTTGTCTGTGATAGTTATCAAAGGAGTAGTATCCACATGCACTAATAAAACTAAGGGATGTCACTGAACATGGAGGAAATGTTTATATGAAGGAAGGCAGTTATCAAGAAAAGGAAGGTAATGAAATCAGAAAACAGAGGGTGAGCTAGGGCGAAGGCTGACATTACTGAGTAGCAGCTCAGTATATTGCGCAATGGGCAAAAGGAAGGAGAATATTTCTTAAAAAATAGAAGCAGGTAAAGTATCAAAATACAAAACAGTTGCACAGAACTATTTCTGGGAATAGTCAAAAGACTTCTAAGGACAATTGTGCACTGTCCCGAATGCACGGAAAGTAAATACTATTATTCACGTTATTAGCATGTAAGACTATTTTGCATGACTTTTTCATTATACTGTCATGCAATGGATTTTAATCTTGTCTCTCCATAACTAGGTGTGCCACTTGTTCTGTTAATTAGGATCTAGGTGTTCCAGCTGTTCGAGTGCCACAGTACTTCAGTTTCTTTCAAAATACCTTTTTAATTGGTCATTATGCTCAAGGCTCCAGAAAGGTAGTGAAATTCAAGCCAGTGGCCTCTCTGCACTCTATCCTGATAGAAACCTGTTCTCAACCATGTGCAAATAAAACAGACAAAAGATGAATGCGGGCGACTTGCACGTCAGAATCACTCCATGTTGAGATAATGGAAAGTCATTAGTCAAACCATATGTCTGCACCCAGTAGTGGGAGGACTCATTAAATGTCAGCTGTAGAAACAGTTAGTCTCTGGGAAACAGGTGCAGTGTCCATAATTCAAACTCTACCGAATCACCTAACAAAATAAAGCAGGTTTTTAAGAAGACAGATCAGTTCTGTCACATATCCTGAGATGTAAACAAAATACTAGATTCATTACAGGAAAAACTAATACCACATCTATTTATTTCCATGTAATTGCAACCAAACTAAATAATTTTTAAATTGCGTAAGTGAACAGAGAAGCCAAACATGTTGCATCAATTCATCAATGCACTTGAAACACTAATTCCAATTGCATGTAATTCCTGTGACATCAGAGATCAAAGGACATTATCACAAAATATACATTATTTCAATCACAATAGTTGAATACAATATGCTTCCATGGTGGTATGCAACCTTCAGGTATTATGATGGAGGGCTATCCTATTTCCTTAGTGGCTAGGCCAAGAAAAGGATTACTCTTTGGCTAAACTATTTCTGTTGGAAAGTAAGTAAATGGCCTTGCTTTCAAAATACACTGGGAAAGCAATATTAGATAATACTCATTTTGTTAACATTGATGTTCATAATCTATTATTATAGAATTATAATCCTAAATGTTGACTAATTTGTGATTTATCCATCTGTTATTTGTGGAACCTTGCAGTGTGCCTTCTATAACACTGACTGCACTTGAGAACTTGTTGGCCGTTAAACAGTTAGGGGATCCTAAGAATGTGAAAATCATTATAAACATGCCAAGTTTTTCCCTGTTCCTTATTCCTTAAGCCATACTGTTAATATCCTCTTTCTGTCAAGCTTAAAACAGATCACAGAACTCAGGATTGTACAGAAAATTGTAAGTCAGCTGTCAATTATACATAAGGCTGATAACTTCAATCACTTTTACCTATTACAGTGACATCAAGCTTTGTGGTGATAAATGTGTTAGGGAGAATTTTTAGGAGTGGAGGAGTTGAGATATAGGCATTGGCAGATGAAGTTTCAGAAGGGGGAATAATTACTCTTAATGATGAAATAGATGCAACGTTTCATCGTCATGAAAAGGGATGGATTAAGAATTATAGAAAAACATTTCTGGGAGGGGCTAAACAGAATGACTTCTATTTTGTTCACACAAAGCTGAAGAACTTTCAGCCTTAGCCAGAATCTTCTATGAGTTGGGCAGTCACTCATTATGCTGGCAGTTATGGAGTTGACATTGTAGAAACATTTATGAAATGGAGATACAACTAAGACAAATAAAATAAATTTTGAACAGGGAAGGCATGTATGATCTCTACTATTGCTCATGTGGAAGATTAACACCAGGATCCATTGGCTGGGCTCTAAATCCTGTTTCTGCGCTGTTATTTTATGCAGAAAATTTAAATTGCTTTCTAAGATACAAACAAAAGAAAAGTTAGTCATCTCTCCTAGGTCTTGAATAGAACCATCATCAGAGCTCCCCCTTCACTAACATCTCGGGAGTCACCACTGATCAGAAGTTTACCTGGGCTAGCCATATTAACACCACAGCAGCAAGAGCAAAAGACAAACTGGGCACTTCATGTGAAAATAGCTTTAGGATTGACAGAAACCATTGTTTAAATAAAATACCAGTACTGCATTTACACTCTTAATTATAAGGACATAAGCAACTCAGTTTTTTTCTGATAGACTTCATCTTAAAATTAGGTTGAGAACCATTACATTCATTTATATTTATTGACAAGGGGGATATATCATGTCAGTGAGTCACAGGAAAATGTGTGTGTTTAAAATGACAAAAATAAATTAAGGTTTACGTATGTTGCAGAGCTTCAAGATTTTGTTACTAATAATACACATTATCAACTCCTAGCTAACTTTTCCCAAATGGAATACAAGGGGGATCTTTCAATACATTAAAAAAGTCAAGGGGCTTTTTGTGCTACAAAAGAATAATAGTATATTAAAAGGTCAAGAGGTGAGATCACCTATATTACTAGTTACAGCATAAAGGATTACCTGAAAATATTACCACCAGCAAGTGTATGCCACTTTTATCATCACACATTCATCTCTGTAATCTAGTATCATAAATAACTAGAAACAGTGAATTCAATGAACCATCACAACATCTTCATGAACAAAACATGTGAATAGCTTGACACATAACTCAGAGTTTTCTTCAACATCACAAGCAAACACCAGGTGGTAGATTTAATACACATTGATAAGTATGCATTTCCCCCAAAAGCCCCCACCCATCTAAAATTAACTTTACCCATTGTGACTCTGCGCAATAGTGGTTACCTCACAATTTTGGTATTGCGTCTCTAAGGACACTACTATAATGGTTTAAGCATACCTCACTTGAAACTAAGCATATATTCCCAAGGGGAAGCCTGTCCCAATATGTAGGAGAAACCATTAATTACCGGAGGCTCATTTCTCACTTATATGAGAAAAGTTCAAGTTGTTTCACAGCTCATAGGCACATGTATGCGTAACCGAGTTTCCAACTCAAATCTTCATTTTTACACACACAAATTAATCAACATGAAATCGGTCACAATCTCTCATTTAAGGAGAATCTAAAAATCTGCCACTTAATGGCTTCTAAACACAGGCAGTCCCCAAGTTGAAAACAGATTTCATTCTGGAGTTCATTCACAAGTTGGAACACAATTCAGGACAATATAAAGCAGCTGTTTGTTAATGCAGGAAATGTTTGTATGTTGGGTTTTTAAAATTATACCCGTTTGGGATTGTGTTTGTAAGTCCAAGAGTTTGTAAACCGGACATTCATAAATCGGGGATTCCTGCATTGCATATCCCATCGTACTTCATGTTCTTTAATCATCATAATAATGATGATAGTTCAAGCTATAAGGTTTATAGTTCCTCCTCAAAAGTACAGCATATGTAATCATGCTATAGCTCGTTTAACTGAGATAAACTGTATTATTTATTCAATGCAAGGGTTCATGATAATTTAGGAAAGAAGTGACGTTATCGTGGTCTTTGCTGATATTCAGGAAATAAATTAATTGAGAGATTTCTTACACGAGATAATCATACAGTTGGTGCCTTGTACAAACATTTCAAACCTTACTTAGGATATCATTTGAAAACTTATGAACACAACTAGGAAAACATTTCACTTTACAGCTTTTCATTTTGCTTATTCTTCATGTTTAAAGAAACTTAAAGCTATGGGCCTGCTGCATCTCTCTTTGTTCCTACACCCTCATAATAAAACCAAACTTTAAAACTACACAATTTGTTTACGGTATTTAGTTAATCTTTTCTCATACTCCTCATGTTTCGTGGTGTCCTGCAGTTATCCTTGACATTATCAATTTCTGATTTAAAAGTGTGTACACTATCCAGACATCATCCAATATTTGGTCCACACAGGCATTCATCATTCATCCCAGATATTCCAATATACATAACCAATGGTTAGAGGCTGTATTTATATTTTTCTCTAAAACATTCAACGCCCCACCTCAACTCGTCCGAGATTAATTTGAGCAGTGAAATGAAACAAGGTGGATACAGTGTTAGAAATAGAAATTTACAATGGGCATGTGAAACAAAAGGTTAAGGATGTCACTGGTCATAACTCTGTAGCGGAAACTAAAAAAAAGGAGAAATAAAAGGCTGTAAAGATTGTAAATATAAATTATTTAAAATCTGGTTGAGAATGTGTACTAAAATGCTGCTAATTTCCTTCATGCTTGTTATCATTGTAAACAAAATACTCATTACAATACAGCTGTATCACTCGCTTATAAATTATTTTAAAATACCTAAAACTGACCTAGAAGTATAAGCTAACACGTTTCAAAGTTCAAGAGCAAAGCTTGATACGTTTATATTTATCCAGAACAAAATAAAATTAAATTCATAGTTATAAAAATGTCCTGACACTTTCAAAAAACCTTTCGCTTCACAGCTCAATAGTAAAATTTACAGAGAGCTTCACTCTGAAAAGGAACTGAGGAATTGTTGATGCTAACACTTTTCAGAGAGGGGTTTCAACATCTCATCTTGGAGAGCATAAAAAGAATTGTGAAAATAAAAATCCACTAAAGGATTACGAGTACACTATTGCTGAATATATTCTGATGCTTTGAATGGATCAGAAACACCCAATGATCAAATCCGAACAGACCAACAGATCTCAGAGATAGTAAGAACTGCCGATGCTGGAGTCAGAGACAACACAGTGTGGAGCTGGAGGAACACAGTGTGGAGCTGGAGGAACAC
>NW_025976592.1:0-7355 GCF_021869965.1 Rhincodon typus | reverse complement strand
GGATGAACACAGCAGGCCAAGCAGCATCATAGGAGCAGGAAGGCTGATGTTTCGGGCCTAGACCCTTCATCAGAACGAAACGTCAGCCTTCCTGCTCCTATGATGCTGCTTGGCCTGCTGTGTTCATCCAGCTCTACACCTTGTTATCTCAGATTTTCCAGCATCGGCAGTTCCTACTATATCTGTTGAACAAAAGGCTTTGCTTTTCCTTGATAAAGATCATTCAATCTTTAAAATGCACAGGTATTAAAATTAGTTCATCTGATTTGTAGTTAAGACGGAAGAAACGAAAGTGCCAGCCACAGCCTTAGTTTGATTATAAGGTTGGCTACAATCTTGAGCTATTGAACCATTTTATCATCTACTGGCAGGCATAATTCCACACAGACTGCTTGCAGTTTGTGTCAGGACGATTTTGCCTCTGTGATTCTCCGCATCGTATATTTTCAAAGGGTTTCCACATCAGTTTGTCTGCCTAAAAAGTTGATAAATAGTGAACAGAATGCAGATTTCAATTTGTTACTTACATCAGTCAAGCAGTGAGAAATGTTAACCTGAAATCTGTTTGCAAGGAGGTCACACAGCATAGTTTCTTTTTTGCCAGCGACAATACAATAGTTAGCAGCACAGAAATAAATTCAGCATTGTCTGCCAAAGCAAAGTGACCACTGAACTGCAAAAATCTTGATTTGCCTGGTCCAGCTACTTCAGAGTGAGGAATCGGTGGCCCACAAAAACTTGTTTTTTTTTAAAAAATGATCTTGATGCAGCCTTGTGATTTTAAATAGTTGTTCAGTCAATATTTAAGAACAGGGTGGGATCAGACTTAGAATACTTGATGCCTGGTTTGATGTTCAAATCAACAATGACTGACCTTCTGCCTTAATTCCACTTCTCTATCGGTTCCCCACATTCTCCAATTCCCTGACATTAAAATGTATTTCTCAGTTTTAAAAATAACCAATGATGGAGCAACCCAGAACTCCAGGCAGGCATAGACAATTTTAAATGATTTACTTTGTGTCAAGAAATTTCTCTTTATCCCAGACCTAAATAATCAACCTGCATCCCCAGGACCCTGCCACTACCAGGCCAAACAACCTTTCTGTTTCCGTACTGTTAACACTTCAGAATCTTGAATCTTTCAATTATTCAGTTATTCTTCCACAACCCAGAAAAAAATTGCTCAGCCTCTCATTATAGCACAATCCTAACAAAACAGGGACCAATTTAACAAGCATTTGTTGTACCACCAATGGAAGTGCATCCTTCTTTAAAGACAGACACCAAAATTGCACACAATACTTGAGCTGGAGTCTCACCAAAGACCAATATAACTTCAGTAAGACTTGCTTGTCTTGCACTCCAATGCCCTTGTAATAACGGTGAACATACCATTTGCTTTACAAGTTGATTGTTTTTCCTGCATGACAGCTTGTGTTCCTTGTGTCAATATGCCCAAGTTCCTCTGAACATTAACATTTAAAAGTTTCACACCTTGGGAAAAATATTTTGCCTTCTATTCTTGCAACCAAAGTAAATAATTGCACACCTCTCCACATTATACTCCATTTCTTACTTCGCTATCCACTCATTTAGCCTATGTGTCTATTCCATTGCTACCTCTTGGCATCTTCCTCACAGCTCACAACCCCAACTGTTCTGTGGAAGGGTCACCAGACCTGAAGCATTAACTCTGATTTTTCTTCACAGATGCAGCCAGACCTGTTGAGCTTTTCCAGCAACTTCTGTTTGTGCTCCCGATTTACAGCATCTCCAGTTCTTTCTGTTTTTATTTAGTATACAACCCCACCTAGCTTGGTACTGTCAGTAAATATACTGACATTGTCCTGCCTTACCACTGATGATTGCACAACCACATCAGGTACAGTCTGTCATCATGAAAATACCATGTTTATCCTTACTCACTGTTCCCTACCCATTAACCAATCCTCTATCCAGATTACAATATTTCACACAATTGCAAGAGTTCTTATCTTTGAGGGTGATGGCTTATTTAATGCCCTTGGGAGACTCAAGACCACTACCATCGAATCATTTTTCTCTGCTGATATTAAGTTCCTCACTCTTATTAGTCCCTTAGTTAATTTCTGTTTCTCATATACAATGGGTGCTTTCTAGTGTGAGGACAGACAAAATATATTTATATATTTATATATTTATTTAAACCATATGTACAGATGCTGCCAGACCTGCTGAATTTCTCCAGCACTCTCTGGTGTGTGTGGACAGACTTTGCAGATGTGCCAACTTATCAAGTTAATTAAGCTTTATACCTCACATTTGCATTCAGCCTATGAACTGAGCAACATTTATATACTTACTTGACAATCGCTTGTCCTCTGCTGTGACCTTTTAGTTTTTTGTAATGGTTAATCACTCGATCTTCACTGTAAGCACAAACATAATAATTTAGAGCAGACCAAAAGCAAACTTCCAGTCAACACAGTTTGCTCAGCCATGGAACCACCGCAGTTTGTCTAATTTGCTTATTTAATGACAACAATTCATCTGTTCTCTCCAATAAGTCAGTGTCTGGTCTGCACAGTCACGCAGAAAATTATGTCTAGTCCACTGTCATGAATTTAAGTGGGCTGGGTTGCGTCCTTGACTCTTAAACCATCCCAAAGGATATTTTCATTGCTGTTTAACCAAGCTCACACAAGTCATGCATTGCATTAATTGTGTATAAAGTATCATATGCACCACCCTATGCCACCCCGCTCTGCCACCCCCCCTCCCCCCAACCTCGCTGTTGCACACTGACCCTGGCCTGCCACTCACCCCCATCTCTGATAGCCCTGCCAGAAAGTTATCTATTCCTTATCAATAGTTTCTTTGTGCAATTTTACTTGTACTTACCAATATGCAAGTGATGGATGCTCCTGCAATGCCCGGGTAGGAAGAGCTGGGAGTTTCTTCAGTTCTTCTCTTGCAATTTCATCACTGAGTAATAAAGTGGAGTAACTATCATTGGAATATGAATGTTGTACAAATAACACAATTTGTTCTACTATTGATTTACAGTAATTATCTATCAACTAATAACATCACATTGAAGCTGAAAATTCCAGAAATTTCATGACACTTATTTTGCATCTTGGCAGATGTAAATTTGCCATGTCAAGTCAGATAAAATAACAACAGGTAACACTAAAAATTCACAGAAGATCAGAATATTATTAAGGCAGGCAGGGCAACATTTGCATCTGACACTTTGTCAGAAGTCTGTCACATTTCCAAGAACTTTGATATGAACGTAGGTCAGAAACCAAAGCCATAATTGATAGCTACTTTACAAAACTTAATACATTGGCCATATGCACTCACTTGCATTGCCTTGGCTCAAATATATCTGCGAAACACAGTCTTGGGACTCCACCCAAGATGTTCATGAAGTAACGCACCAGTACACTCTGCTAATCCAGCAAAGAGCTGTATTTCAAATTCCTAGCAATCATTGTTGCACTTTTAGGGCGGCACGGTGGCTCAGTGGTTAGCACTGTTGCCTCACAGCGCCAGGGACCTGGGTTCAATTCCACCCTTGGGCGACTGTCTGTGTGGAGTTTGCACATTCTCCCAGTGTCTGCGTGGGTTTCCTCTGGGTGCTCCGGTTTACTTCCACAATCCAAAGATATACAAGTTAGGTGGATTGGCCATGCTAAAATTGCTGAGAGTGTTCAGGGATGTGTAGATTAAGGGGATGGGTCTGGGTGGGATGTTCTGAGGGTCGGTGTGGACTTGTTGGGCCGAAGGGCCTGTTTCCACACTGCAGGGATTCGATGATTCTATGAGCTTTTCACTTTTAACATCAGAATTCCTTTACTGTGAAATCTGTCTCAGTTGCACAGCATATTAAGACTTGGCAGAAATGGAAACAGCACATGGCAATGCAAAAACTTATGTTTTTATCTTTTTCTTTTTAAATTAAGTGCTTCATGGCATTTGAACCTGCTCCTTCCTTCCAACACCCACAGCCTCCCCTGCAAGATGCCAGACTTCTCACACTGTCAGCACAGGCCAGAAGTATGGCAAAAACTTCTCCAACAAAGGCAAATATAACTCCACTGGCACCCATGCACTCAATTAGAAGGTCCCAGGCAAAATTGTTCCAAGACACACACTTGTTGTTTTCATTACAGTAGGTGCAATATAGGTCAATTTTTCTGCAATGTTGTACAACGTGTGGGAAGCTTCACCACACTCACACTTCTACTTCATATTTAACATGAAATGCAGACTTTCCCCACCCTGAACTTCCTTAGTTTTTTGATCTATTTGTGGGACAGCTCTCCCAGTTAGTCAGTTGTAGAATCATAGTCATAGAGCTGTACAGCACAGAAACAGACCCTTTGGTCCAACTTGTCCATGCGGACCAGATATCCCATATTAATCTAGTCCCATTTGTCAGCATTTGGCCCATATCTCTCTAAACCCTTCCTATTCATATACCCATCCAGGTGCCTTTTTAATGTTGTCACTGTAACCAGCATCCACCACCTCCTATGACAACTCATTCCATACATGCACTACTCTCTGCGTGGGACGGTTATCCCCTAGGTCCCTTTTATATTTTCCCCTCTCACCTTAAACCTACGCCCTTTAGTTTTATACTCCGCCACCCTGGGGAAAAGACCATGTCTATTCACCCTATCAATGCCCCTCAATTTTATAAACGTCTAAGGTCACCCCTCAGCTTCCGATGTTCCAGGGAAAATAGCCCCAGCCTATTCAGCCTCTCCCTATAGTTCGAACCGTCCAACCCTGGCAACATCCTTGTAAATCTTTTCTGAACTCTTTCACATTTCACAACATCCTTGCGATAGCAAGGAGACCAGAACGGCACGCAGTATTTCAAAAGTGGCCTAACCAAATGTCCTGTACAGCTGCAACATGGCCTCCCAACTCCTATACTCAATGCACTGACTAATAAAGATAAGCATACCAAATGCCTTCTTAACTCATCAATCTACCTAAGACTCTACTTCAATGAAGAGTAGTCCACTGGTTTTAATTGGATTACACTTTTCCGTAGCAGTATTAATATAATTGTATTTGCCACGCCTTCCAAACAGTAGTTTAAAGAAAACCACATTGCTGAGAGTCTGGGAGTCACACACATGACATGGCAGGTTGGCTCAGAAGATGTAATTCCTTAAAAAAGAAAATTTGTGAACCTGATGTGTTTTTCCAATAGTCTGGCAGGCTCATGGCTGGTTTATTACTGTTATAAACATGTAAAACAGGTAGAAAATTTAATTCTATTAACTGGATTTAAATGCTCCAGCTGTGGGACATAGGAGATAAAATTCCCAAATAATTTGTCCAGGCCTCTGGATTACTAGCCACATTAACATAACCACTCGGTTATTATACCATAAAAGTGATCTTGTAAAGAACATAATGAGATTTACATAGAGTTTTTCAGTTACATAAACTAAAGACTATATCATTCTTCATTATTTTTGGATTAAATCTTAGAAACAACTACTGGCAATAGACAAATACTTATGTTCTGAAAAGAAATCCTTTAATTATCCATTTAATCAAAGATTAAACTGTTTAACATAAGTGGTAAATGCCGACGCTAAATAAAAGACCAAAGATCTAAGACCTTACTACTAGTATTGCATAGCTTAAAAAGATTTAGAGAAATATGAACTTAAACAGAGGAAACAAGTCTTTTTTGCTAATGGGCAGTCACGATGCACTTATTTCACCATCATCAGCTATTTCTGGTACATTTTCCCATGAAACAGTATGCTTAAAATGATTTACCTACATGCCAAGGCCATAAAATATTACGTGATACCATATCTCTACTTTTAAAAGCTGCCACTATATTAATGAGTGATTCCTTCCAATGAAGCTGACAGCTGTTGTCATTTGGAGAGTAGAAATGGTGAATCAAAGTGGTCTCTGAATAGGGCTTGGACTGTACACAGGCTAAGTTGGTACAATAGGAGAAGGAATTACATTGCAGAATAACCTCTTTGGGGAAAAAAACCCCGTGATGTTAGTTCATGGGCACTCCTTTGCTCTTGGATCCTTGATATTACAGAAACTACAAAGTTTCTGCTCACTTAGCAAAGTAAGTACCCTCTATTTTTGACAATGAGCAGGTGGAATAATTTTAAAGTATACAGCTCCGTACTTTTTCTCTATGTCCCTGTGTTATACCCCAAGTCCTCATTATCTGTGAGGAATAGGAGCATGGATTTCCTGTGCATTACAAAAACAAAATGCAGGTCTCTCAAAACTACTGCAGAGGACTACACGACCAGACCAGATAAGACAATTAGGGGAAAGAAAAATGGTGCGGCCGATCTGAGTACATCGGTCAGCGGGTAGGTGAATCAGATGAGGAGTGAGTATAAATATAAATAATTACAACCAAGGCACCATACTTGACAATTAAAAATGAACAATAAAGTAAGCTAATAATAAGGACGATAAATCGAAAGCAGACTCAACAACTATGCAAACTTACTTAATTGTTTTAAAATTGCAATACTGACAATCAAATCTATAAACTTCTAACAGTACTAGAGAGGCTAGATGCAGGAAGGATGTGTCTAATAACAACAGGGGAATTCAGACTAGAGATCAGTGGTAAACTGTTTCAGACGGAGACAAGGACAAATTTCTTCACTCAGGAGTGAAGAGTATATGGAATTTGCTACCACAGAAAGTGGTCTAGATTCAAACACCTCAATACAATGTGGAGCTGGAAAAACACAGCAGACCAGGCAGCAGAGGAACGGAAAGTTGACTTTTTTTTCGGTTGGGACCCTTCATCAGTACCCTGCTCATCTGATGCTGCCTGACCTGTTGTGTTCCTCTACACTGTACCGACTGACTTCCAGCACCTGCATTTCATGCTATCTCCAAGGTTAAAACATTGTATCATTTCCAGAAGGAGTCAGATATTGCATTTGGAGCTGAAGGGATCAAATGGTATGGAGGAAAATAAAGGAGAAACAGGTTACTGAGTTGGACGATCAGCCATCATAAATGAATAGCAAGGCGGGCTAGAAGGAATGAATGGCTTACTCCAGCTCCTGTTTTCGATGATTCCATCTTCTTAAAATGGTCCATGCTTTGCATGGGATGGATGACTTGGTAATAGAGTTGCTTCACACCTTAGTTTGATATCTAGTAGTTACCTCCACATTAAGTTTTCAACTCTCTGATGATTAGCAGCTCTTCAAACATTCCAACAGCTTCCAGAACACCACAATCATTAAAAGATTTGAGATAACAAGGTGTAGAGCTGGATGAACACAGCAGGCCAAGCAGCATCATAGGAGCAGGAATGCTGACGTTTCGGGCCT
>NW_025976591.1:0-7355 GCF_021869965.1 Rhincodon typus | reverse complement strand
ACTCCCTCCCCCACCGACGCTCAGTAGCAGCAGTGTGTACCATCTACAAGTTGCTCTGCAGAGATTCACCAAAGATCTTCAGGCAGCATCTTCCAAACCCACGACCACTTCCATCCAGAGGGACAAGGGGCAGCAGATACACGGGAGCGCCAGTTCCCCTCCATCCCTATCCTGACTTGGAAATATATCGCCATTCCTTCCCTGGGTCAAAATTCCCTCCTTCCTTGTGGGGTCAACCCACAACACATGGTTCAAGAAGGCAGCTCACCACTACCTTCTCAAGGGGGTGACTAGGGACGGGCAAAAAGCATTGGCCCAGCCAACGACGCCCATGTTCTGAGAGGGGAACTAAACATAAACATGCAAGGAGCGTTCGATTTGTAAACATTTTAGGAAGTGGCTTCATTATTGGTCAATTAACAGAAATGGTCTAATATTCTTGTCCACAGTAACATATGGCAAGTGGTGATTGGACAGTTATGAGTAGGATTCACAACAGGCTGAGAGTACGATATCCCAAAATCAACAGGTAAAGTAACTCAATATCACTGTGTCTCTGTCTCTCTCTCTCTCTCTGTGTCTTTCTGCTCCCTGTCTCTCTCAGGTGTGGTTGTATCCTTCATGAGGGTAACCAATGTATTTGTACTAAGATGGGATAAGCACCTAGGGACATTGAGTTTAGGAGTCAGAGTTTAAAAATAAGGCGGCTTCCATTTCAAACAGAGGTGGGAAAACATTTTTTTTCTCTTTCAAGAGGGCTGTGAATTTATGGAATTCCCTTCCTCAAAGATCACATGGGATTCAGGGTGAGCTTGTCAAAATTAGCTTAATGGCAGGAGACAGAGAGTGATGGTGGAGGTGTAGAGCTGGATGAACACAGCAGGCCAAGCAGCATGGTGCAGAGCTGGTCCTACTATCTCTGGGCCAAGCAGCATCATAGGAGCAGGAAGGCTGACGTTTCGGGCTTAGACCCTTCATCAGAAATGACCTGTCTGTCTCCTCTCCACCTATCTTCTCCTCTATCCATCTTCTATCCGCCTCCCCCTCTCTCCCTATTTATTTCAGAACCCCCTTTCCCTCCCCCATTTCTGATGAAGGGTCTAGGCCCGAAACGTCAGCCTTCCTGCTCCTCTGATGCTGTGTTCATCCAGCTCTACACCTTGTTATCTCAGATTCTCCAGCATCTGCAGTTCCTACTATCTGTGATGGTGGAGGGTTGTTTTTCAGACTGGAGGCCTGTGACCAGCAATGTTCCACGGGGATCGGTTCTGGGTCCATTTTGTTTGTCAGTTATATAAATGATTTAGATGAGAATATAGGAGACATGGTTAATGAGTTTGCGGACGATACCAAAATTGGTGGCATTGTGGACAGTGAAGAAGGTTTACTAAGGTGACAGGGGGATATTGATCAAATGGGTCAATGAGCTGACAAATGGTAGATGGAGTTCAATCTGGATAAATGGGAGGCATTGCATTTTGGTACAACAAACAAGGGTAGGTTTATATAATTAATGCTTGGGCCTTGAGTCGTGTTGTAGAACAGAGGAACCCAGGGGTGCAGGTACATAATTCTTTAAAGTTTGCTTCATATGTAGACAGGGTGGTTAAAAAGACATTTAGCACGCTTGCCTTCATTGCTCAGGCCTTTGAGTATAGGAGTTGGGGTGTCATGTTGAAGTTGTATAAGAAATTGGTGAGGCCTAATCTGGAGCACTGTGTCCAGTTCTGATCACCCTGTTACAGGAAGGAAATTAGAAAACTGGAGAGAGTCCGGAAGAGATCTACCAGGATGTTGCCGGGTATTGAAAGTTCAAAAAAGGCTGGGACTTTTTTCGCTGGAGTTAGGAGGCTGAGAGGTGACCTGATAAAAGTTTATAAAATAATGGCGGGGTATAGGTAGGGCGGGGATTTCAAGACGAGGGGACACATTTTTAAGATGAGAGGAGAAAGATTTAAAAAGGGCATGAGGGGCATTTTTTTTACACAGAGAGTTGTCCGTTTGTGGAATGAACTTCCTGAGGAAGTGGTGGATGTGGGTACAGTTACAACGTTTAAAAGACATTTGGATGGATACATGAATAGGACAGGTTTGGAGGGATATGGGCCGGGAGCAGGCAAGAGGGTGTAGTTTAGTTTGGGAACATGGTCGGCATGGACTGGTTGGATTGAAGAGTTTGTTTCCAAGCTGCATGACTCTGTGACTCGATCCTGGTCTATGCGCGTTGTTACTTCAGTCAAGAAGGCACATCAATGCCTCTACTTCCTCAGGAGGCTAAGGAAATTTGGCATCTCCACAACGACTCTTGCCAATTTTTATAGATGCACCACAGAAAGCATCCTATCCAAATGCATCACAGCGTGGTTTGGCAACAGCTCTGCCCAAGACCGTAAGAAATTACAGAGAAATTACAGATGATCACACAAACCAGCCTCAAGGGTCTAGGCCCGAAACGTCAGCCTTTCTGCTCCTATGATGTTGCTTGGCCTGCTGTGTTCATCCAGCCCTACATCTTGTTGTCTCACATCCATTGACTCTGTCTCCACTTCCCACTGCCTCGGGAAAGTAGTCAATGTAATCAAAGACCCCTCCCATCCCGGTTATACTCACTTCCACCCTTTTTCATCAGGCTGAAGAGACAAAAGTTTAAACAAGCATGCCAACAGAATGGAGAATAGCTACTTCCCTGCTGTTATCAGACTTATGAATGGTTCTCGTCTGTAAGATGTATCCCCGGCCCCTCCAGTAACCTGGGTCGGGGTCAACAATCACACAGGGACACAACTTAAAAACAAAGGAGGAGCCTTTATAAAGAAGTGGAGAGATTCTTTGTACTCAGAGTGCTTAGTGAAAGTTTAGAATTCTGTATCGCAGGAGCGCTGTAGTGGAGTGGTTTGGGAGTGTGTAAACAGTCAGATTACTGTGTGACACTTGGGTGGGGAGAGGTGGTGGAGTTGGGAGTGTGTACGTTAGTGCTGCAAATTCTGTTAGAATCATAGAGCTGTACAGCGCGGAAACAGGCCCTTCGGTCCAACTTGTCCGTGCTGACCAGACATCCTAAATTAATCTCGTCCCATTTGCCAGCATTTGGCCCATGTCCCTCTAAACCCTTCCTATTCATTTACCCATCCAGATGCTTTTTAAATGGTTAAATATACCAGCCCCCACCACTTCCTCTGGCAGCCCGTTCCATACACGCACCACCCTCTGAGTGAAAAAGTTGTCCCTTAGGTCCCTTTTAAATCTTTCCCCTCTCACCTTAAATCCATGCCCTCTAGTTTTGGACTCCCCCACCCCTGGGGGAAAAGACCTTGGCTATTCACCCTCTCCATGCCCCTCATGATTTTATAAACCTCTATAAGGTCACCCGTCAGCCTCTGACACTCCAGGGAAAATAGTCCCCAGCCTATTCAGTCTCTCCCTATAGCTCGAACCCTCCAACCCTGGCAACATCCTTGTAAATTTTTTCTGAAAACCCTTTCCAGTTTCACCACATCCTTGCTATAGCAGGGAGACCAGAATTGAATGCAGTATTCCAAAACTGGCGCTAACCAATGTCCTGTCCCGCTGCAACATGACCCTCCCAACTCCTACACTGATCCATAAAGGCAAGCGTACCAAACGCCTTCTTCACCGCCCTGTCTACCCATGACTCTACTTTTAAGAAACTATGGACCTGAACCCATAGGCTTCTCTGTTTGATAACAATCCCCTGTGGCCCTACCATTAACTGTGTAAGTCCTTCCCTGGGTTAAGAACATAAGAACATAAGAAATAGGAGCAGGAGGAGGCCATCCGGCCCATCGAGCCTGCTCTCCCATTCAAATAAGATCATGGCTGATCGCTTCGTGAGCTCAGCTCCACTTACCCACTGACTCCACCTTAATTCCTTTAATGCTCAAAAATCTTTGCCTAAAAACATTCAACAAGGGAGGCTCAGCTGCTTCGCTGGGAATTTCACAGATTCACAACCCTTTGGGTGCAGACATTCCTCCTCAACTCAGTCCTAAATCTGCTCCCCCACCTTATTTTGAGGCTATGCTCCCCCACGTTCTAGGTTCACCCACCAGTGGAATGAACTTTCCTGCTTCAATCTTATCTATTCCCTTCATAATTTTATATGTTTTGATAAGAGCTCCCCCCCACCTCATTCTGCTAAATTCCAATGAGTATAGGTCCAGTCTACTCAATCTCTCCTCATAAACCAACTCTTTCAACTCCGGAATCAACCTCGCGAACCTCCTCTGCACCCCCTCCAGGGCCCAGTATGTCCTTTCTCAAGTAAAGAGACCCAAACTGTACACAATACTCCTGCCTGTCTCACAAAGGTACAACACCTCGCTATAAATGTTGATAAATAAATGCCTGTTGACATCTCGGGATTGCGGGGTGGGTGGGAGAATGAGGGGCAGAGGGAAAGAGTGGAAAACAGGAGAAATGGTGTTGGGAAGTGGGGGAGTAGGGGTTGGGGGAGGTCTGAGGATTGATTGGCAGAAGCGAGGGGATGGCGGTGCAACAGCAAGGCATTGTGGGTACTTTGTAGGTGCATTGTGGGGAGGAAGGGGTAAGGGGTAGACCAGAGGGGCTGAGCGGCCCGCTGACCTTCCGCTTGCTTTTTCCCAACAGGGTCCAGGTTGTGCACTACCTGCTGAAGGCCCGTGCTTGCTACTTTTCGGGAAAACTCAGTGGGAATTATGTCAAGGCCTTGGTCCAGGCTGTGTTCCAACTCATCGAGAAGGACTCAGAAGGGGTGAGGTTTCTTCGGAATGCCGACTGTTGGTTTTCCCATCATCCCTCCACCCCCCTCCCCACACCACCACCCCCCGCCATCCCAGGAAAACCCCCTCCCTGGGTCCTCCCCACTCCCTCCCACCCACACAACTGCCTCGAGCTGCACTGTGTTCCCTGAGCTTTGCCGATCTCAGGTGGGCACTGCCACTAGGGGGGTGGGGGGGGCGTGGGCTGTGGGTGGGAGGGGTGTGGTGTCTTGGGGAGGTGGGGTAAGGGCACAGTGCGCCTCCAGGGTCAGATGGAGTCATAGAGTCCTACGGCATGGAAACAGACCCTTCAGTCCATCCAGTCCATGCTGACCATAATCCCAAACTAAACTAGTCCCCAGCTGCCTGCTCCTGACCCATATCCCTCCAAACCTTTCCCATTCATATACCCGTCCAAAAGCCTTTTAAACATTGTAAATGTATCTGCACCCACCACGTTCTCTGAAAGTTTATTCCACACACAAACCGGTTTCCATGTAGAAAAATCCTGTCTTTTTTCAAATTTCTCTCCTCTCACCTTAAAAATATGTCCCCGAGCCTTGAAAACCCCCACGCTCGGGAAAAGACATCAGCCATTCACCTTATCCATGCCCCTCATTATTTTATAAACCTCTATAAGGTCACCTCTCATCCTCCTACACTTCAGTGAAACAAGTCCCAACCTATCCAGCACCTCCTTATAACTCAAACCCTCCATATCCAGCAACATCCTCATAAATCGCTTCTGAAAGATCGAAGCAACCAGCTCCCTTCCATCATTAATTGACTCCCCTCCACCGCCTCTCTCTCTCCTTCCGCGGAGTAACTGTGATAGTACGAGTGAGGGTGTGCATGAGGGACTGAATGCAGAAGAGAAATTGAGTGAGTCTGTGGGTAAGTGAGTGTGAGTGTGTGTGCATGAGTGAGTGAGTGTGAGTGGGTGTGTATTAGAACAAAGAACAAAGAAAATTACAGCACAGGAACAGGCCCTTCGGCCCTCCAAGCCTGCGCCGATCCAGATCTTCTATCTACACCTGTCGCCCATTTTCCAAGGATCTGTATCCCTCTGCTCCCTGCCCATTCATGTATCTGTCTAGATACATCTTAAATGATGCTATCGTGCCCGGCTCTACCACCTCCGCTGGCAACGCGTTCCAGGCACCCACCACCCTCTGCGTAAAGAACTTTCCACGCATATCTCCCTTAAACTTTTCCCCTCTCACCTTGAAATCGTGACCCCTAGTAATTGAGTCCCCGACTCTGGGAAAAAGTTTCTTGCTATCCACCCTGTCTATACCTGTCATGATTTTGTAGACCTCAATCAGGTCCCCCCTCAACTTCCATCTTTCTAATGTAAATAATCCTAATCTACTCAACCTCTCTTCATAGCTAGCACCCTCCATACCAGGCAACATCCTGGTGAACCTCCTCTGCACCCTCTCCAAAGCATCCACATCCTTTTGGTAATGTGGCAACCAGAACTGTACGCAGTATTCCAAATGTGTTCGAAACAAAGTCCTATACAACTGTAACATGACCTGCCAACTCTTGTACTCAATACCCCGTCCGATGAATGAAAGCATGCCGTATGCCTTCTTGACCACTCTATCGACCTGCATTGCCACCTTCAGGGTATAATGGACCTGAACACCCAGATCTCTCTGTGCATAAATTTTCCCCAGGGCTTTTCCATTTACCATGTAGTTCGCTCTTGAATTGCATCTTCCAAAATGCATCACCTCGCATTTGCCTGGATTGAACTCCATCTGCCATTTCTCTGCCCAACTCTCCAATCTGTCTATATTCTGCTGCATTCTCCGACAGTCCCCTTCACTATCTGCTACTCCACCAATCTTAGTGTCATCTGCAAACTTGCTAATCAGACCATCTATACCTTCCTTCAGATCATTTATGTATATCACAAACAACAGTGGTCCCAACGCAGATCCCTGTGGAACACCAGTGGTCACAGTTCTCCATTTTGAGAAACTCCCTTCCACTACAACTCTCTGTCTCCTGTGGCCCAGCCAATTCTCTATCCATCGAGCTAGTACACCCTGGACCCCATGCGACTTCACTTTCTCCATCAGCCTACCATGGGGAACCTTATCAAATGCCTTACTGACATCCACAGCCCTTCCCTCATCTATAACTTTGTCACTTCCTCAAAGATTTCTATCAAGTTGGTAAGACATGACCTTCCCTGCACAAAACCATGCTGCCTATCACTAATAAGCCCATTTTTTCCCAAATGCAAATAGATCCTATCCCTCAGTATCTTCTCCAGCAGCTTCCCCGCCACTGACGTCAGGCTCACCGGTCTATAATTACCTGGATTATACTTGCTACCCTTCTTAAACAAAGGGACAAAATTAGCAATTCTCCAGTCCTCCGGGACCTCACCCATGCTCATGGATGCTGCAAAGATATCTGTTAAGGCCCCAGCTATTTCCTCTCTCGCTTCCCTCGGTAATCTGGGATAGATCCCATCCGGACCTGGGGACTTGTCCACCCTAATGCCTTTTAGAATACCCAACACTTTCCCCTTCCTTATGCCTTGACCTAGAGTAATCAAACATCTATCCCTAACCTCAACAT
>NW_025976590.1:0-7355 GCF_021869965.1 Rhincodon typus | reverse complement strand
AGAGGAGCAGGAAAGTCGACGTTTCGGGTCGGGACCCTTCATCAGAAACAACCTGGCCCAAAATGTTAACTTTCCTGCCCCTCTGATGCTGCCTGGCCTGCTGTGTTCCTCCAGCTCCACACTGTGTTGTCTTTGATAAAATGTATCAAATTTTACACAGGTCAATTACTAGAATTTCAAATGCTCACTCATGTTATGACTGTTTGCAGTTATATAATGTAGAAAAAGCACCAAAGTGATTTACAAAGCTGATAATAAAATAAATAATCTGCTCTTGCAAAGTCTATATTGTCCTTGAATACTCATGAACAAAACTGGGTGAGTAAAGAACGTGGAATCTGTAATGTAGTCAAGTTATCTTTTTGCCATTTAAACAACATATCTCAAATTGGATAAATGTAGTTTTACCTGTAATATGTTAATTCCGAAAAGTTTGAAAAAAAAATCAAGAGGACTGCCTGTTTATCTCCATTGTGACAGAGAATGTTTGGCATATGCTTTGCAAAGTAAAGTATGACACTTATTTCTGGAGTGTTAGACAGGCTAAGAGTATAATCACACCACAGATAGAGGCAACAAGTAGTGACAATAGATTGACAGATTTGAATCACTCCTGGTTTGACATCTGTCCATGAAATACAGAATGCTGCTTAAGTTAGCTTTAAAATGTGCATCTCTGGCAGCTCAGAAAATTGATCCAGTGAATAGCTGTGATATACCAAGCAGACATGTCTCAGGTTTGACGCCGTGTAAGCTGCTTTGAGTCAGTTAGCATCACTATTAGCAACGCGGCCATAATTTAGGAAGACAATGTTGTCTCAAGCTTTGATCTCTGGTCATTATCCAGTACCTCCAGCGGAAGCAAATGTGTTGGGCGTTATGGTCACAGATTGCATTACTGAGACAACCCTTTAAGGCCACTTAACTAACGCAAAACTCCTTATATAAACTTGACCATTTAAGGTGATGTATTAATGTCACTGGGACCTGTGGGAATGTACCCAGCAAAAAGTCATCAGTTTCAAAGAGGAAAAGGAAAAGTCGCAAGTAAAAAATAAATGCAACATTAGCCAACTAACCTGCAATCCCATCTCTGCTAACATTGCAAGAATTAAATGCAAAATTAAAAATTAAATGTAATTTTCAAATTTCCTGGATAGTCCAATTGAATGCATGGATGCATTTAGAAGTCAAGATTCCTTAGGATGCCACAACTGTTCCCACTAACACTTTGCAGCACTATCATGTTTAATTGGTTGTTGTTCTATTATGTATCTATTGACACCTCACTGTCCTGTGCACTGTTAATCGAGTCTGTAGGCATGGGTGCAGAGAAACTGAAATGAGCAGTAAGCTTGAAATTGCAAACATTTAAAACAATTGTAATAAAGAGCCTTAGAAACATAAAACTTAGCGAAAATCATTTCTACATAGCTCTGAGCCATAAAACATAATATCAACATTGCCAGAGTAAAGGTCCATGGCGCAGCACGCAGCTAGGAAGGAGAAGGCAGTGACAAGTAGCAATATGTAACATCTACTGCATTGCTGACATAGCCAGCAAGTCTGATCATTTATCTGCCATTTTGGGAGCAAATTCCCTGCCTTCACACCATAGCATTCAATTTTCTAGCCTTGACCATGTCAGCAGAACCTGCATCTACCCTGTCGGTAGCTAGTACAACTCGCCTCATTAGATATTGTTATAAAGTGGAAGTTGACCCCCCTCTGACAACCAAAACCTAAACATCCAAAGAGGAGCACCTCGCCCTATAAGCTGTTAAAAGGAGCGTGAAAAGGGGTGTAACCTGTCTTTCAACAACTTCTGGTGGTTACATCAAATAAATCCCTCACACTCACTTCATAATCAATAAGTAACAATTTATTTATCTAACTCTAACAAACTAACTAAACTATTAACAAACTGAACAAATCCTTTCTATCTACTATCTATTCCTGAAAAATGCAAGATTCTAATGGTATGCTGTTCCAATAAATACAAGTACCACTTATATAACACGACGATAAAATTTAGTCTCTCGAAATTACATCCAGGTTACAACTTCAAACCGGTCTGTGTCTTCTCCGTTAATTCTTCTGTCAGGAATCTTAGCTACGAGGGCCGTGGTACCCTTGGGAATAGATGGTACTTTCTCTAAGAGCTGAGAGCTATTATGTCTAGCAGATGGCAGTTAGCTCTGCCTATTTTCCAACTGTCCACTTCCTTTATACCCCTGATGCCATATCAATTTTTTACAATCAGATTGGTTCTAGGTTGTCAAAACCATCAGATTCAAATTTGATAGGTTTTGGTTTCTAAGTGCCTCGTTCAAATTGATTGATTAAATTCAAAAACCTGTTGTCTTGGTAAAAATGTTGCTTGGCCTGCTAATGGTATGGTCTTTCAATACAAATGTTTCAATTCGGTGCTTTCTGTACTTGCAAACTTTCAAGCTGCTCACAGACATTTCCAAGCTTAGAAAAAACACAATCTTTTAAAGGGATAATGCGATGCTTTTACCCCAACACTTTACAAACACCAATATTTTACGAACACCAAATTCTAACATCCCACTTCCGATTCTGCAAATATCCTCCCAAATTTCGCGACAATATATCAGCTTCCATAAAGGCACTGGTTCTGACTAAGACTACTGAAGCTTAAATTGATGGCAGAGGAACCCCAATCAGCTTTTTTCATCTCACTGATTTCACTTGTCTTAGACAGGACAGATAGTGACTCTCCATCTTACAAGTAAATTAAAATAGTGGGAAAAAAAAATGCATCCTTGGCTCCGGCATTTTCTGGTTGGTACTACCAATCTCCAATTTAAAGATTGATAGACTGGTAGAATTCACAGGGCATTTTGTTCCCTTAAATATTACTACACTGTTTTTAGTTCTATTGAACTGATGTGAGTTTAAAATTGTTTGAGGCATATGTTGGCCTCCCCACCTGAGTTGTTCAGTTAATTTTGCACTTAAATTATACTAGAATGGTGACACTGATCCAAAACATTACCTGGATGGTCAAACATTTAATTAAGGTGAATTTTCAATACTAATGCATGCACAGTTTATGTGATACTGACAAGCAAAAAAAGAATCATGTACAGTTATAGCAGAGCTGTGAGATAACTTCCTGGATTCACAAATTGTTACAGCTCGGAACGAGCCCATTGGGATCAGTGTGCCTGCACCTAGTGCATACCTCCGACTTTTTCCCTATAACCCTGCACACCATTTCAATCTAAATAATCATCCAATAATTTCTTGAATGCCTCAAATGAACTTGCCTTCACCACATTTCCAGGCAGAGCTTTCCATACCCTAACAACTTGCTGTATGAATATTGTTTTCTCACATCATCCTTGCTTCATTTGCACACCACTTTAAATCTCTCACTCTTTTTGTCTATCTGCTCTGTCCAATCTGCTCCCAATTTTGAAAATCTCAATCAAATTTCCTCTCAGCTTTCTTCTTTCCAAGCACAACAGTCAAAACTTCTTCAATCTATCCTCATAACTGAAGTTTCTCATTCCTGGAACCATGTTTGTAAATCAAACTTGCTGTGGATCCATGTTTTGTTCTGAAATGTTAGCTAAGCAGACTTACATTGTGGCAGGGTAGGAACTTGTTTATCTGTTCGGTGCATCCTTTGTCCTGACTCTTTCACACATCAGTTAAACTCAGCATTGGCATCTCGATTTCTGGGTTCCCTGACCAATCAGACAGTCTGGGCAGGATACAAACCAGATCTGTCAAAGGAAAGATATCTAGTTAAAAACAATCATGACAAAGGTCAGAATGGCTGTACTGTACATTTTGGCAACCATGGGAATGGGAAGTGACTTGGGGAGGGCTTACCCTGAGTTTGTCATTCTCTTCTGGAAGGCAGGTTCTGGGATCTGAGGTACTCCAGTCAGGTGAACTCTCCCAAGGATGGGAAGAAGAGACCAGCTCTTCCAACCAACCAGGCATGGATGGAAATAGCTGAGAAAACCAGCATGAGTTTTTGTTGGATTAAGGCACTTTGTACCTGTCGACGGTGCCCCAAAAGGGCACGTAGGAGGTGGCTTGACAGATGGGTAGCAAGATACTATCAGGTGTAAAACAACACGCCTGCCAGCACATGCACATACAACCATTGAGTAACTCCAAACATTCCTCTCTCTTTGTAAGATGCATGTATCCTCAATTGAGCAAGCCACACTCACACATATCCTTATCTGAGTACAATCCAGTCACAGACTCACAGCCTCAGATTTCTCTCCTTGCAGGAGAAATGAATGCAGAACTCTAATGGGAAATAGAGAACTCAGCTGGGTGTGAGGACACTGGTCTCCAATGGTAGTCTGGAGTTCAAGTGGGTATTGGATGATTATTAGATAGAAATGGTATGCAGTTGTTGCTGCTCCTCTTGTTCCTCACCAGAAGTTTGAGGTGCAATGAAATGAAATGTGTCCATGCTGTGGGGAAAGCAGAAAGCTGGGAATTGAAAATCAAGGTGAATAAAGTGCAAGATGGGCATATAGATTTTCAAGTAATTGAAAATCATCTCTCAAACACAGAAGATACTTTGAGCATCAGCTCTCACCAGAGCACAGTTGGAGTTATTCATTTTCACTCTTCCACAGATTCCCAATTTGTCAGTTTCACTGAACATGTGCTCCCTGCTATGCTCTCATCTTACTGACTCTGGGGAGTTCCACATAGCTCAGTAAACTCATGTGCTGCCTGTTTAAAAGCAGAATGGTGAGTGAAATCAATTGTTAATTATCTCTTTGAATAATTTGCCTGACAGTTCCACATTAGGGCTGGAGAATTGGATGGTGTGGTATGAGGCTAGGGAATCTGCTGCCCAAAAGGATAGGGTCAGACAACAGCCGATGCCACTTTCTATGGCTTGTGTCCAAATGACTGTCCCTTTGCAATTCAAGTTCTGCCCAGAGCAAAAGAAGAAGAAGATGGTGCCAAAGATGTCATTGTAGATTGTTTCTTCTGTTTTCTGCTTAACAGCTGACCAAATTAGCTAGCTGTCACTTGGGAGAGCTGATAAGGGAATACCACATCTTGTGGTACTTGGGCCAGTTTGCAAGCTGCCTATCTGTGGGATGGTGGGTAGTTCAAAGCCACAGGTTCATCAATTGTAGGTAAGTTTTGAAATTAGGGATTTCTGGGGAAGGGGGTTACGGTTGATTGCAGAAAGGGCTACAAACAGGCTGTGTTTGGCAGAAGAAATGCTGGATGATTCCTTGAATGGCCAAGAGGAGTACTGCTGCTCCTCCTGGCCCACAGGAAGTGCCAGAAAATCCTTTAAAAAGCAGCTCCAGTCATTCTTTCATTGGAAGATTTCTTGAATAGTAAGTAATCTGGCTGGCAGTGATTAAATATAACTCAGGTTCCTAATTCTTATCTACTGCCCAGTAAAAAAAATTATTTTCTTACCTACAAACACGGCTGGTTAAGAGAACAGGATCGAAGAATTAGGTGAGCATCCAATAGTGCTAACCTAATGTGTCAGGGTCACATTTCATGCTTTTAAGTGTTTAACAATCCTCTCCACCATGACCTGCCTGCTCCATTTTTGGTTACAGAGTTGGTCTGGAGAATATTAATATCAATGTCAATGCTTTAGAAAAGAAACAAATATGAATAATGACAGAAAAAGATTAAGAATAATGTGGTGCTTTGTCATAATCAAGCACAGCTGTCATTACATGACAAGGTTACAGGAGGTTAATGGGTCCTAAAAAAAAATTTAATAGAAGGAAACAGTCAAACCGGTATTAGTTTAATCCTTCTAGCATCTCAGACACATTCTCAAAGAATCTGACGGTGTCAAAGATGAGTTACCAAAGCTATTGACTGTCTGAAAAAGCTGACTTCACAATTGCATTTTGATATGAAAATCTGTGCATTATCACTACAGGAGCAAGGTGACTAAAGGTTTGTTACAGACAGTAATGGTCATTCACCTTAATGGAAGGTTGTTAGCTAAATTCAAAACATCACCATGTTGAACTTTTGTTATTTCTAGGAAATAGTTTCCCCTAAAATTGTTCAGTGTTTTAAAAACTTGAAGTCTTCTACTCATCCTGTAGAACCTGTGCAAGGTATAACTTTTTATTTTAGGCTTTCAAAGATATCAACAAATGTATAAACTCATCAACTGACTGATGATTAATTATGTCTTTTAAAATGTTGCATTTATCAGCAATTTATGTCATTTATTAATACATTTTATTTCCTAAATGCAAGTGTCCTTGCATTACTTACCTCAGAATTATTAAAAGGTTGATAATTAGGAACATGAATCTGCAAGCATTTCTTTCTCCAGACAGTAAGCAGTATTTTTGGAAAGCCACAATCTGTCTTCCAAATTCAAATTAAAGGAAGTGTTTGTAAGTAGTAAATCTATAAATTATGGGAGAGTCTCTCTACATTCTTCAGAGCTCAGCAAGAAATATTACTTACATAAATCCAATCATTTGGTACTATCAAGTCCACGTTATGCTTTCATATTTATTATAGTAAGATATTATGTAAGAATATAGCAATTTTGCACTTAATGTATTGGATTTTCTTGCCTTGAAAGACTTTGAATTTTCTTTGCTCCATGTCTTCAATTAAGGAACTTGTTTAATTTGAATGTTCAGCTTTGATATACTCACAAGCTTTGGCTTGTTCGAACTTCACTTGGTTAGTTGCTGGATTACATTTCCATTACTATCGAATACCTTTTTAAAAACAGTGGTTAAATAATGCAAATAAATGAATGTTTCTTGAAATAATACATGCAAGAATAGTTATGCAGCAAATGCAATGGCCTTGGTTACAATGGTGGTTAATTTTAGTTTCCATCAATGAACAGGAAGTGGTGGTTAGTGATTCAGCAATCTGGTCTAAGCCTCATTCAACTTTCTTTTCTAATAATGCCAAGAGTATAGAAAGTCGGGTCAGCTGTAAAATTTGCTGCTGCTTTGCTATCATTTTTCACCTAGTCATAAAATTTAAAATGGTTGTCTTTACCATTTTCTCTTATACTGCCTGGCATTGCATCACAGGATAACACATAACAACACTTTCAACTAGAATCAAGCACATGTCCTGAAACTGCTGTATGCTTCAGCACTAATGTCCATGTGGTTTATAAGCTTCACATGATAAAAGTTTTTTTCTTGTCATGGTTGGAGCTTTCTCCCATCTGTAGAGCATTCAGATGTTTACCTTGTTATTTGGTGGTTATGTTAATGATAGTTTTGTATTTGGGAGATGGATTCCAGACCAGAGATAGTAGGAACTGCAGATGCTGGAGAATCTGAGATAACAAGGTGTAGAGTTGGATGAACACA
>NW_025976589.1:0-7355 GCF_021869965.1 Rhincodon typus | reverse complement strand
TCCTCCCTAGACTGACCTATACCCTCCCTAACTCCCCACTTATACTCACCTTTACTGGCTCCATCCCCGCTTCTTTGACCTGTCTGTCTCTTCTCCACCTATCTTCTCCTCTATCCATCTTCTATACCCCTCCCCTCTCTCCCTATTTATTTCAGAACGCCCTTCCCTTCCCCCATTTCTGAAGAAGGGTCTAGGCCCGAAATGTCAGCTTTCCTGCTCCTCTGATGCTGCTTGGCCTGCTGTGTTCATCCAGCTCTGCACCTTGTTATCTCAGATTCTTCAGCATCTGCAGTTCCTACTATCATCGCAGTGATGTTGGATTGACTCGCAGTTGCGATAAACGTAATAAAAGAAATTTCACAATATGATATCTGAATTCTGAGTAAACATGTGTGTCCCACACTAGCCTCCTCAAACTAACTCTTCATCTGACCTCATCACCATGTCCTTCTATTCCATTTCCCTGCTTTGTGTACATTCCTTATATGTATCTATGATAGGCCTCAACCACATCCTGCGTCAGCAAGTCCCACATTTTCACTGCTCTGAGTTAAGAGATTTATTAGTCACAAACTTACATTGTGACTCCCTAGTTCTGATTTTCCCCAAAAAATTTGCACATCAACCCTATCAAAACCCTTTCGTAATCTTTGAGATTTTTGTATATCAGGTCAACCCATCAGCCTTTATTTTCTGGAGAAAAGAGCCACTGTGTTTTCAGCCTTTCCTGATAAGTATAACCTTTCAGTTCTGGAATCATTCTTTTAAAGCTTGTTTTTACCTTCTCCCAGGCCTCTACACCCTTCTTGTAATATTGAGGTCAGAACTGTACACAGTGCTCCTAGTTGGTGGAACACTATGCAGGAGGTGGTGCAGTGGTTAGCACTGCTGCCTCATAGTGCTGGGAGACCTGGGTTCAATTCCAGCCTTAGGTGACTGTGTGGAGTTTACACATTCTCCCTTTGGGTGCTCTGGTTTCCTCCCACAGTCCAAAGATGTGCAGGTTAGGTGGATTGGCTGTGCTAAATTGCCCTATAGTGTGCAGGTCTGTGGATTAGCAATGCTAATTATAGTGTGAGGGGACAGGGATGCTCTTTGGAGGGTCAGTGCAGCCTCAGTGGGCTGAATAGTCCTGCACTGTAGGGATTCTACAAAATGATTATATTGTGTGTATCTGTCATTACCACCCTAGCATCAATCGTGAATAAAGTTGCAAATGAGCTGTTTCAGGAAATTTGAATGGTTGTGACACATTACCTTTGCACTTTGGTGCCTGTCTCAGTCGTAATTCATGTTCAGAATATAAACAAAATTCAATATTGTTCCTCAAAGGTGACAGTTGCTCTTTATAATATTGAAAATAGTGCAGAACAAGGTGTCTGAAGAATTTGTTGATGACAGCAAGCCCTGTGAGTAGAGGAAGATTTTTTTTTATTCATTCACAGGTAGGCCACCCTTTATTTCCCATCCCTAATGGCCCTGGAGAAGGTGATGAAGTCACCTCTTGAATTGCTGCTGTCCTTGGGTGTACGTACACCCACCATGCTGTTTGCAAGGAGTTCCAGCGACCCAGCGACAGTGAAGGAATGGTGATGTATTTCCAAGTCAGGAAGGTGAGTTGCTTGGATGGGAACTTGCAGGCGGTGGTGTTCCCATGTATCTGTTGTCCTTGTCCTTCTAGCTGATAGAAGTCATGGGTTTGGAAGATCTTATCTCAGGAGCCTCAGTGCACTATTGCCTTGTATCTTGTTGATGTTATGCACTGCTGCCATAATGCAACACTGGTGGACAGAGTGAATGTTGGAGGTGGTGGATGTAGTGCCAACAAAAGGGATTTTGTTGTGCCAGATGCTGTTGAACTTATGTAGTGTTGCTGGCAGGGTTTGAGTTTTGGCAAGTTGCGGCAGTGCATCAGGTAGATTGAACACACAGCAGGCAAGGAGTGCCAATATAGGATGGAGTGAGTATCGAGGTCAATGATCTGCAGTCTGACTGAAAAAGCAACACTGTCCTGGAATGTGCGGAGCTACCTAAGTGTTGGTGGAGTTGCACCCATTGAAACAAGTGGAGAGTATTCCATCACACTCCTGACTTGTATCATGTAGGTAGTGGACAGACGTTGATGCTTCAGGATGTGAGTTTCTCATTGCAGTCTTCCCCTTCCCGTTACAATATGGCTCTGGTATATCCAGATAAGCTTCTGGTCAATGCTGATCCACAAGGTATTTGGTGGTCAAAGTCTCTGTGATATTGATACTGTTGAAAGTCAAATCGGACTTTTTCAACATGGACACAATCCCTCAGGATGCTGCCGAGAAGAGGCAAAGCTCATAGAATCCCTACAGTGTGTAAGCAGGCCATTTGGTCTATTAAGTATCCACTGACCCTCTGAAGAGCTTCCCACCCAGACCCACCCCTTTATCCTATCTCTGCATTTCCCACAGCTATTCCACCTAGCCTGCACGTCTTTGGACGTGGAAGGAAATTGGAGCACCTGGAGGAAACCCGCGCAGACAGAATGTGCAAACTCTACACAGACGGTCACTCAAGGGTAGAATCAAACCCAGCTCCCCAGCACTATGAGGCAGCAGTGCTAACCACTCAGCCACCAGGTAGTTGTTGTAAACACTCACTTCTGTTATTATATAGGTTACCAGCCATGCCTGGGTGGACATGAATCAGAAGATTGTAGGATTGAATCCCAGGACGTGCACACAAAAATCAAGGCTAACATTCCAGTGCAGTACTGAGGGTGGGCTGCACAATCCAAGTTGCCAGGTTTTATGTGAGGAGTTAAACCGATGGCGTGCCTGCCTTCTCAAGTGGACATAGAAGATCTCATGGAATTATCTTGAAGAAGTAACTTGTAAACTGTGAGGAGGAGGATGTAGAACTTCTAAGGATATTGACAGATTGGTGAACTGAGCAGCTGGCAGATGAAGTTCAATGCAGAAAGCATGACGTGACAAACTTTGCTCCAAAGAACGTGGAGAGACTGTATAAAATAAAGGGTATTACTCTAAAGAGTGTGCAGGAGCAGAGATGCCTGGGTGTATTTGTACTTAAGTCATTAAAGGTGGCAGGATAGGTAGAATAACCTGTTAATAAAGCATACAGTATCCTAGGTTTCATAAATTGCGGCATAGAGTTCAACAGCAGGGAGATTATAATGAACTTATGTCAGACACTGGTTAGACCTCAGCTGGAGGATATCAGACTATGGGCAAGTTGTGAATGTATTGGAGACAGTGCAGAAGAGGTTTATGACACTGGTTCCAAGGATGTAACACTTCAATTATGAGGATAGATTGAGAAGTTGGAACTGGTGTTTTTGGAGAGGAGAAAGATAAGAGGAGATTTGATACCAATTTTCAAAATCATGAAAGGTCTAGACAGAGCAGAAAAGGAGAAACTGTCCTCACTCAAACAGATTGAGAACCAAAGGACTCAGTTTTAGTGTTTTGCAAAAGAAGTAAACGTGAGGTGAGGAAAAGAAACATTTTTCATGTCGCATGTAGTGAGGATAAGAAATACACTGCCTGGAAATGTGGGGAGGCAAGTTAAGGCATTCAAGAGGGGCGTTGGATTATTATTTAAATAGAAACAATATGCAGAGGTTACAGGCAAAAGGCAGGAGATTGGCACGAAATTTAAATTCCCCGAGAGGCACTGCAGACATAATTGACTGAATTTTTATTTTTTATCTACTCGTGGGATGCAGATGTTGCTGGCTTGGCCAGCATTTATTGCTCATCCCTAGTTGCCCCTTGAGAAGGTGGTGGTGAGCTGCCTTCTTGAACCGCTGCAGTCCACCTGCTATGGGTTGACCCACAATGCCCTTAGGGAGGGAATTCAAGGATTTTAACCCAGCGACACTGAAGGAACAGCGACATATTTCCAAGTCAGGATGGTGAGTGGCTTGGAGGGGAACTTACAGGCAGTGGTGTTCTCATGTATCTGCTGCCCTTGTCCTTCTGGATGGAGTGGTTGTACGTTTGGAAGGTGCTAAGATGAATTTCTTGCAGTGCATCTCATAGAAACTACACACCGCAGCTACTGAGCGTCAGTGGTGGAGAGAGTGGATGCTTGTGGATGTGGTGCCAATCAAGTAGGATGCTTTGTCCTGGATGGTGTCAAGCTTCTTGAGTGCTGATGGGGCTGCACTCATCCAGGCAAGTGGGGAGTATTCCATCACACTCCTGACTTGTGCCTTATAGAATGGACGTTTACTGCACTATAACCATTCTGTGAATTCTCTTTGGTGTTCTTATTCCTTGATCGTCATCACAACGACTAGATTATCTGCTCATTATCACTTTGCTGTTTGTGGGAGCTTGCTGTACACAAATTGGGGTGGCTGCATTTCCTACAAAGGGGATGACACTTCAAAAAATTGGCTGTAAAGCACTTTGGGACACTGAGGATGGGAAAGACGCTATAGAAATGCAAGTACTTCTTTTGACATGAACTCCAGTAATGGCATTGTAGAATCTCACAGATAAAACCCCATTTCCCCTGAGCTTGACTATATTCATTCTCATGTGAGAGGTATAATCTCGCAAGTAATATAAAGGTTTGCTTACAACACAACGATGTGGAGGTGTTGGCCGGGACGGGGGGAGTCAGAAATCACACAACACCAGGTTATAGTCCAACAGGTTTATTTGAAATCACAAACTTTCGGAGTCTTACAGGAGAGAGGCTCCGAAAGCTTGTGTTTTCAAATAAACCTGTTGGACTTTAACCTGGGGTTGTGTAATTTCTGACCTTACAACACAAGACCCAGATGCTGCTGGTCTGCGTATTTATGAATTGAACCCTGCAGCCAAAATAACGATTGTGGCTGATAGCACGAATTAATGAATATCCTAGTTTGTTTTCTGTTGTTGTTGTAAAAGTAGGTTTGAGGGGATGAGGAAGGTGCAGCTTTTCATTGGCTTCACTGAGTGCTGGAGTAATGGTTCTGCGGACAGAAGGTTTGTTTTGGCAAGGTTTAAGAACTGAAGGGAAGAGAGAGAGAGAGGGCGAGAGCGCGCAGTGTATCAGCAGCAGAGCAGCCTCACAAACGCACTCTGTGCTGGTCCACAGAAACAGCCTCAGTGTTTTCACTTTTCCTTTTGCCCTGGGAGGGCGGAGGAAGCAAAAAAGAACACGAAGCCGGCGACCCTGGTTGTAAAATGTCGACTCTCGAGAAGGCCAGAGGGAGAAAAGTTGCGTCGCAGGTAACTTGTTGCGTGCCGTTTCTTTGCGGAGTTTTGTTTTAATCCCGAATCATAAAAGCTGTAGGCGCGGGGTTAGCAGAAGCACTCATGCTTCTGTGCTTTGGAGCTGGGAGTGTGTGTTGCAGATCCGTGGAGAACTTTTCACAGGGTCAGCTGGTTAGTGAAGCGATGGGGACTGGCGGTGAGATGTATCCTGTGGATACAGGGCTACAACAGAGTTACTTCTCTGCCTTGTGTTCTGCAGAGCAGCTGACTTGTGACTACCGCAGTTTTGTCTTGGAGAGGAGAAATCGAAGTGGAGGGGGTTGCCTCTGTAAACGGGCAACATGTTTCCGAGCCCTCCCAGCTAACAATAGCTGTATTATTTCCAAACTGACCTTTCATGCTGGAATGAGACTGCAAGCTGCAAGACCCCCTGTCCCTGCTCCGCTTTCCGTACATGAGCTGTCAGTGTCTCTTTCTAGCTCCTTGTGCACCAGTTGGAAATGTCAGTGACATGAGCTGGTTGCAAAAGGGGTAGCGGGAGCTCTCAGGTCTGCCCGTGATGAATGATTAAACTTCAGGAGGGGTTGGGGTGGGGGGAGCTTTGTGCATCTCAAACAGGCAGGGGTTTAAACTGAAGTGTGTGTGGCTCCCAGTCGGGATCCTAAGAAGCCGCTGGGTCCCAAGTGGATTTTACTTTGGTGCAAGACTCACCCAGGAACCAAAACACTGACCCTGGTGCTGCTGGAACGAGCGTCCTTGTTCGAATTTGTGCAACAAAAACTTACATTCACATAGCGCCTGTAAAATATCCCTCCCAAGGCGCTTCACGGTGTGAAACTGAGCAACAGTTGTTAGGACAGTCCAAAGGTGTGCAGGTTAGGGTAGACTGGCCATGCTAAAGTGTCCCATAGTGCCCAGGCATGTGCGGTCTCGGTGGGTTAGCCAGGGGTAAAAAAGCGTAACGGGAAAGGGGGGGGGGGGGGGGGGGGGGGGTGGGGGGGGGGGTAGGTGTGGGTTTGGGTGAGATGCTCTTCAGAGGGTCGCTGTGGACTCGATGGGCCGAATGGCCTGCTTCCACGCTGTAGGAATTCTATGATTCTACCATGATTGAAACCTTCTGTTAAAGAGTGACTTAAAGGAGGAAAATCTCTCAAGGTGGAGGAATTTGGGGAGGGAATTCCAGAGTTTAGAGTCCAGACAACTGAAGGCACAGCCACCAATAGTAGAACAATTCAAACTGGGAATGCACAAAAGGCAGGAATTCCAGGAGGACATATCTCAGATGGTTGTGGCTCTGGAGGAGATTACAGAGATAGAGAGGGAAGAGACTGTGGAGGGATTTGAAAAGGAGAATGAGAATTTCAAGATCTAGGCTTTTCTATATTAAAACAGGTACCACATTTCAACAATACTTGCTTGGGAGTAAAGTGTTTTGAGATGTTCGGTAGTTGTGAATGGCACCATGAAAATGCAAGTTTTTATTCTGTCTTTAACCAGAAACCAATGTACATCAGTGAGCCCAGGGGTGAGAGAGAAACAGGACTTGGTACAAGTAAGGACATGAGCAGCAGTGTGGGTGACCTCAAGTTTACAGGGTAGAACATGGGAGACTAGCTGAGAGTGTGTTGGAACAGTCGAGCTAACAAAGGCATGGATGAAGATTTCAGCAGCAGCTGAACTGAGACAGGGACAGAGACCAGTGGTTTCTCAGATGGGGAAATAGATGCTGTTAGTGATGGCATGGCTGTGTAATCAGACGTGTGTGAGAAGTTTATTGCTGGTGTGGATTAAGGGGTGGAAGAGGGTTTTTGTTGGGGGAGTGGCCCTGCACCTTGAAAGTCTGCCTCATTGCAAAACCCTCAGTGCCATGTTGTGAAATTTATGGTGGTGCCAGTTTCACTTCCTGAAGATGCCTGTGTGAGAATGCATGGTTCCTGCAGGGCACTGACCACCCACACTTCACATGGCAGCCCCCATAAGGAGAATTTGAAGACTGGTGGTTCCTATGGATTGCATCTGGTGCCAGTGAGATTCCCAGCATAATTCCTGAAACCAAAGCCTTTTTGTTTTGGTCCCCATCCTTACCATTCTGACAAAACTAAGCTTTAGCATCCTCTCTCTCCTTTGACTGAGATCATTGCAATCAGT
>NW_025976588.1:2873-7356 GCF_021869965.1 Rhincodon typus | reverse complement strand
ACCAAATGACATCATTTTTGATGCTGGTTGGATTAAAATTCTTACTTGACAAAGATAAGCACTTGAGAAGATAAAAATCTGAACTTCACCAAATGACTCAATTTTTGATGTTAGTTTTACTAACATGCTCATTTCAGCGAGTGAAGCACTTCAGAAGATCAAAATCTCAACTTCACCAAATGTCACAACTTTTGATATTGTTTTGACTAACCTGCTTATTTCAGCGAGATAAGCATAGTAGAAAACTAAAATCTCAACTTCAACAAGACATTCAACTTTTGATGTTGTTTTTACTAACATGCTTGTTTCAGTGGGAAAAGCACTTCAATAAGACCAAAATCTCAACTTCACCAAATGGCTCAACTTTTGATGCTGTTTGGATTAAAATGCTTCTTTCACTGAGTTAATCACTTCAGAAATCCAAAATCTCAACTTCCCAAAATTACTCTAGTTTCGATGTTTGTTTGTCTGACACGCTTATTTGAGTGAGATAAGCACTTCAGAATTCAAAAATCTGAACTTCATCAAATGACTTAATTATTGATGCTGTTTTGACTAACACGCTTATTTCACTCAGGTAATCAGATCAGGAGACCAATATTTCAACTTCATCAAATGAATTAGTTTTTGATGTTGATTTGAATGACATGTTGACTTCTTTGCGATAAGCACATCAGAAGATCAAAATCTCAACCTCACCAAATGACTCAACTTTTGATGCTGCTTTGACTTGCATGCTTATTTCACTCAGACAAGAACTTCAGAAGACCAATCTCTCACTTCACCAAATGAGTTAGTTTTTGATGTTGGTTTGAATGACATGCTTATTTCATGAGGTAAGCACTTCTGAAGATCAAAACCTCAACTTTACCAAACACCACAACTTTTGATGCTGGTTAGTTTAAAATGCTTATTGTAGCGAGTGAAACTCTTCAGAACACCAAAACCTGAAGTTCACCTAATGACTGTAGCTTTGATGATGGTTTGACTGACATGCTTATTTGATTGAGATAAGCACTTCAGAAGTCAAAAATCCCAACTTCACCAAAGGACCTAACTTTGCTCGCTGGTTGGACTAACATGCTTATTTCAGTGAGATAAGTACTTCAGAAGCCAAAAATCTCAACTTCACCATCTGACTTCATTTTTGATACTGCTTTGACTAACATGCTTATTTCACTCAGCTGAGCACTTCAGAAGAAATGAGTTAGATTTTGATGTTGGTTTGAATGACATGCTTATTTCATGAGGCAAGCAGTTCAGAAGGCTAAAACCTCAACTTCACCAAATGACACAACTTTTGATGTTGTTTTAATTAACGTGCTTATTTCAGCGAGATAAGCATAGCTGAAGACCAAAATCTGAACTTCACTAAATGACTCAAGTTTTGATGTTGGATTGACTGACAGGCTTCCTCCAGTGAAATAAGCACTTCAGAATTGAAGAATGTCAACTTCACCAAATCACTCAACTTTTCATTTTGTTTTGAGTAACATGCATATTTGAGTGAGATAAGCACGTCAGAAAATCAAAGTCTCAACTTCACCAACTGACTCAACTTCTGATGTTGTTTTGACTAACATGCTTACTTCAGCGAGTTCAGCTCTTCAGAAGACTAAAATCTCGACATCACCAAATGACACAACTTTTGATGCTGTTTGGATTAAAACACTTCTTTCAGCGAGTTAAGCACTTCAGAAGTCCAAAATCTGAACTTCTCAAAATGACTCAAATTTCGATGTTTCTTTGACCAGCATTCTTATTTGAGTGAGCTGAGCACATCAGTAGACATGAATTTGAACTTCACCAAGTGACTCAATTTTCGATGTTGGTTTGAAAAACATGATGATTTTAGTGAGATAAGCACTTCAGAAATCAAAAATCTCAACTTCACCAAATGACTCAACTTTCGATGTTGTTTTGACTAACGTGCTTATTTTAGGCGAGATAAGCAGATCAGAAGACTAAAATCTGACCTTCACCAGATGACCTAACTTTTCATGCTGGTTAAATTAAAAAGCTTCTTTCAACGAGTTAAGCACCTCAGAAGACAAAAATCTGAACTTCACCAAACTTCATCAACATCTCAACTTCACCAAATGCCAAAACTTTTGATATTATTTTGACCAGCGTGCTTATTTCAGCGAGATAAGCATAGCAGGAGAGCAAAATCTCAACTTCAACATGACACTCAACTTTTGACGCTATTTTGAATAACATGCTTATTCCAATGGAAAAGTACTTCAGAATACCAAAATCTGAACTTCACGAAATAGTTAAAATTTTGATGTTGGACTGACGAGTCTTCTTCCAGTGAAACAAGGACTTCAGAAGTGAAGAATCTCGACTTCACCAAATAACTCAACTTTTGATGTTGTTTTGAGTAACATGCATATTTGAGTGAGATAAGCACATCAAAAATCAAAAATCTCAACTTCAACAACTGATTCATCTTTTGATGTTGTTTTGACTAACGTGCTTATTTCCGTGAGATAAGCATATCCGAAGACTAAAATCTCAACTTCGGATGACCTAATTTTTGCTGCTGGTTAAATTAAAATGCTTATTTCTGCGAAGTAAGCACTTCCGAAGATTAAAATCTGAACTTCATCAAATGACACAAATTTTATGTTCGTTTGACTAACATGCTTATTTCAGCGAGTTAAGCACTTCAGAGGATAAAATTCTCAACTTCGCCAAATGACTCAACTTTTGATGCTGGTTTGACTGAAATGCTTATTACAGCGACACAAGTACCTCAGACGACAAAAATTTCCAACTTCACCAAATGACTTAATTTTTCATGCTGTTTGGACTAACATGCTTATGTCAGTGAGATAATCGCTCCAGAAAACCAAAATCTGAACTTCACCAAATGACTCAAGTTTTGATATTGGTTTGACTAACATGCTTATTTCAGCGATTTAAGCACTACAGAAGGCTAAGATCTCAATTTCACCAAATGACTCAACTTTTGTAGCTGGTTCGAAGAAAATGCTTATTTCAGTGAGTTCAGCTCTTCAGTCGGCCAAAATCTGAACTTCACCAAATAACTCAAATTTTGATGTTTGTTTGAGTAAAGTGCTTATTTCAGTGAGATAAGTATATCCGAAGACTAAAATCTCAACTTCACCAGTTGACTTAACCTTTGATGCTGGTTAAATTAAAAGCTTTATTTCAGCGAGTTTAGCACCTCAGAAGCCAAAAAATCTGAACTTCACCAAATGACTTGATTTTTGATTCTGGTTAGACTAAAATGCTTACTTCGGTGAGGTAAGCACTTCAGAAGATTAAAATCTGAACTTCACCAAATAACTCAAGTTTTTACGTTCGTTTGACTGGCATTCTTATTTCAGCGAGTTAAGCACTTCAGAAGATCAAAATCTCAACCTCACCAAAAGACTCAACTTTTGATGCTGTTTGCATTAAAATGCTTCTTTCAGCGAGTTAAGCACTTCAGAAGTCCAAAATCTGAACTTGACAAAATGACTCAAATTTCGATGTTTGTTTGACGAACATTCTTAGTTGAGTCAGATAAGCACTTCAGAAGGCAAAAATCTCAACTTCACCAAAGGACCTAACTTTGCACGCTGGTTGGACTAAAATGCTTATTTCAGTGAGATAAGCACTTCCGAAATCAAAAATCTCAACTTCACTATTTGACTTAATTTTTGATGCCGTTTTGACTAATATGCTTAATTCACTCCGATAAGCACTTCAGAAGACCAATAACTCACTTCACCAAATGAGTTAGTTTTTGATGTTGGTTTGCATGACTTGCTTATTTCATGAGGTAAGCACTTCCGAAGATCGAAAATCTCAACTTCACCAAATGACTCAAATATTGATGTTGTTTTGGCTGACATGACGATTTCAGCGAGTTAAGCCCTTCAGAAAGCTAAAACCTCAACTTCACCAAATGACACAACTTTTGATGCTGGTTGGATTAAAATGGTTATTGTAGCAAGTTAAGCTCTTCAGAACACCAAAATCTGAACTTCACCAAATTACTGTAGTTTTGATGATGGTTTGACGAACATGCTTATTTGATTGAGACAAGCATTTCAGAAGTCAAAAATCTCAACTTCACCAAATAACTCAACTTTTGATGTTGTTTTTACAAACATGCTTATTTCAGCGAGTTAAGCACATCAGAAGAGTAAAATCTCGACTTCTCCAAATGACACAACTTTTGACGCTGGTTGGTTTAATATGCTCATTTCAGCGAGTTCAGCTCTTCAGAACAACAAAACCTGAACTTCACCAAATGACTGTAGTTTTCATGGTGGTTTGACTAACATGCTTATTTGATTGAGAGAATCATTTCAGAAGTCAAAAGACTCAACTTCACCAAATGACTCAACTTTTGATGTTATTTTGACGAAGGTGTATAATTCAGTGAGATAAGCATATGAGAAGACTAAAATCTCAACTTCACCAAAGGACCTAACTTTTGATGCTGATTTGACTAAAATGCTTATTT
>NW_025976588.1:0-2773 GCF_021869965.1 Rhincodon typus | reverse complement strand
GACCTAACTTTTGATGCTGATTTGACTAAAATGTTCATTTCAGTGAGTTAAGCATTTCGGTAATCAAAACTCCCAGCTTCACTACATGATTTAAATGTTGATGCTGTTTTGACTGACGTGCTTATTTCATTCAGACAAGCACTTCAGAACACCAAAATCTGAACTTCACCAAATGACTGTAGTTTTGATGATGGTTTGACGAACATGCTTATTTGATTGAGAGAAGCATTTCAGAAGTCAAAAATCTCAACTTCACCAAATAACTCAACTTTTGATGTTGTTTTCACAAACATGCTTATTTCAGCGAGTTAAGCACATCAGAAGGCTAAAATCTCAACTTCACCAGATGACCTAACTTATGATGCAGTTGAAATTAAAACGCTTATTTCAACGGGTTAAGCACTTCAGCGGATCAAAATCTGAACTTCACCAAATGACTCAAGTTTTGATGTTGGTTCGACGAACATGCTTATTTGAGTCAGATAAGCACTTCATAAGTCAAAAATCTCAACTTCACCAAATGACTTAATTTTTCATGAAGTTTTGACTAACGTGCTTATTTCAGTGAGATAAGCATTTCAGAAAACCAAAATCTGAACTTCACGAAATGACTCATTTTTTGATGTTTGTTTGACTAACATGATTAATAGAGTGAGATAAGCACTTCAGTAGTCAAAAATCTCAACTTCATCAGATGACCTAACTTTCGATGCTGTTTAAATTAAAATGCTTATTTCAGCCAGTTAAGCATGTCCGAAGATCAAAATCTCAAATTCCACAAATGACTCAACTTATGATGATGGTTTCACTAACGTGGTTATTTCAGCGAGTGAAGCACTACAGAAGATCAAAATCTCGACTTCCCCAAATGACTCAACTTTTGATGTTGTTTTGACTAAGGTGCTTAAGTCAGCGAGATAAGCATATCAGAAGACTAAAATCTCAACTTCACCAACGGACGGAAGTTTTGATGCTGATTTTACTAAAATGCTTACTTTAGTGATATAAGCACTTCAGACGTCAAAAAAACAAACTTCAGCAAATGACTTAATTTTTCATGATGTTGTGACTAACATGCTTATTTCTGTGAGATAAGCACTTCAGAAAACCAAAATCTGAACTTCACAAAATGTCTCAAGTTTTGATGTTAGTTTGACTAACATAACTATTTGAGTGAGATAAGCACTTCAGAAGTCAAACATCTCAACTTCACGAAAGGACCTAACTTTGCACGCTGGTTGGACTAAAATGCTTATTCCAGTGAGATGAGCACTTCCGAAATCAAAAATCTCAACTTCACCATCTGACTTAATTTTTGATGCCGTTTTGACTAACATGCTTAACTCACTAAGTTAAGCAGGTCAGAAGACCAAAATCTCACTTCACCAAATGAGTTACTTATTGATTCTGGTTTGCATGACTTGCTTATTTCATTAGGTAAACAGTTCAGAAAATGAAAACCTCAACTTCACAAAATGTCCCAAGTTATGATGTTTGTGGGACTAACATAATTATTTGAGTGAGATCAGCATATCAGAAGACTAAAGTCCCAACTTCACCAAAGGACCTAACTTTTGATGCTTATTTGAGTAAAATGCTGATTTCAGTGAGATAAGCATTTCGGAAATCAAAAATCCCAGCTTCACCAAATGACTTAAATGTTGAATGCTGTTTCGACTAACTTGCTTATTTCAATCAGATAAGCACTTCAGAACACCAAAACCTGAACTTCACCAAATGACTGTAGTTTTGATGTTGGTTTGACGAACATGCTTATTTCATGGAGATAAGCACTTCAGAAATCAAAATCTCAATTTCATCAAATGACTCAAAATTCGATGTTGTTGCGACTGACGTGCTTAATTCAGCGAAATAAGCATATCAGAAGACTAAAATATCAGCTTCACCAAAGGAACTATTTTTGATGCTGATTTGACTGAAACGCTTATTTCAGTCAGATAAGCAATTGAGAAGACAAAAATCTTAATTCACCAAATGTCTTAAATGTTGATGCTGTCTTGTCTAACATGCTTATTTCATTGAGATAAGCACTTCAGAAGACCAAAATCTGAACTTCACCAAATGACTCAAGTTTTGATGTTGTTTAGACTAACATGCTTATTTCAGACGGTTAAGCACTTCAGGAGATCAAAATCTGAACTTTACCATCTGACTTAATTTTTGATGCCGTTTTGACTAATATGCTTAATTCACTCAGATAAGCACTTCAGAAGACCAATATCTAACTTCACCAAATGAGTTAGTTTTTGATGTTGGTTTGCATGATTTGCTTATTTCATGAGGTAAGCACTTCCGAAGATCAAAATCTGAAAGTCACCAAATGACTCGAATTTTGATGTTGGTTTGACCAACATGATTATTTCAGCGGCCAAAATCTCAACTTCATCAAATGACACAACTTTTGATGCTGTTTGGTTTAAAATGCTTATTGTAGCGAGTTAAGATCTTCAGAACACCAAAATCTGACCTTCACCAAATGACTGTAGTTTGGCTGAAGGTTTGACAAACATGCTTATTTGATTGAAAGAAGCATTTCCGAAGTCAAAAATCTCAACTTCACCAAATAACTCAATTTTTGATGTTGTTTTTACAAACATGCTTATTTCAGCGAGTTCAGCTCTTCAGTCGGCCAAAATCTGAACTTCACCAAATAACTCAAATTTTGATGTTTGTTTGAGTAAAGTGCTTATTTCAGTGAGATAAGCATATCCGAAGACTAAAATCTCAACTTCACCAGTTGACTTAACCTTTG
>NW_025976587.1:950-7356 GCF_021869965.1 Rhincodon typus | reverse complement strand
ATGGGTAATTTCCCCAAGGCTAACCCACCCTAACCCCCACATCCCTGGGCACTATGGGTAATTTCCCACGGCTAACGCACCCTAACCCACACATCCCTGATCACTATGGGTAATTCCCCATGACTAATCCACCCTAACCTGCACATGTTTGAACTGTGGGAGGAAACTGGAACACCCGGAGCAAATCCACGTAGACACGGCGGGAGACAATGTGCAAACTCCACGCAGTCGCAGTGCTAACCACTGAGCTACCATGCTGCCCCATTCTGCACCATTCTGTTCTTTGCAAATTAATTGGGTTTTTTTGAAAATCTTTAAGAGCACAAATAGCATTCATAGATTCTCCCAGCACGGAAACATACCGTTCCGTCCAACGCTGCCGACGCTAATCCCAAACTAAACTGGGCCCCACCTACCCGCTCCTGGCTCATATCCTTCCAAACCTTTCCTATCTATGTACTTATCCAAATGTCTTTTAAACGTTGTAACTGTACTCACATCCACCACTTCCTCTGGAAGTTCATTCCGTACACAAACCACCCTCCGTGTAAAAAAAAAATTGCCCCTCATGTCTTTTCTAAATCTCTCTCCTCTCACCTTAAAATATGCCCCCTAGTCAAGAAATCCCCCACCCTAGGGAAAAGACACCTGCCATTAACCTATTTATGCCCTTCAAGATTTTATAAACTTCTGTAAGGTCATCCCATCAACCTGCTACGTTCCAGTGAAAAAGTCCCAGCCTACCCAGTCTCTCTTTATAACTCAAACCCTCCATTCCCAGCAACGTCCTGGTAAATCTCCTCTGAACCCTCTCCAACTTAATAATATCCTCCCTATCACAGGGTGACCAGAATTGGACACAGTGCTCCAGAAGAGGCCTCACCAACGTCCTGTACAACCTCAACATGACGTCCCCAACTCCTGCACTCAAAGGACTGAGCAATGAAGGCGAGCGTGCTAAACGCTTTCTTAACCACCCTGTCTATATGTGACACAAACTTCGAAGAATTATGTACCTGAACCCCTAGGACTGACTGTTCTATAACACTACCCAAGGCTCTACTTTTAATTGTATAAGCCCTGCTCTTTGTGTTACCAAAATGCAATACCTCACGTTTATCCAAGTTAAACTCCACCTGCCACTCGTCAGCCCATTGATCAAGATCCTTTTGTAATCTGAGATCACCTTCCTCACTGTCCACTATACCACCAATCTTGGTATCATCCACAAACATACTAACCATGCCTTTTATGTTCTCATTCGAATCATTTATATAAGTGACTAACGAGTGAAGACCCAGAACCAATCTGTGTGGAACACCGCTGTTCACAGGCATCCAGTCTGAAAAGAAACCTTCCATCATCGCGCTCTGTCTCCTGCCATTGATGTATCCAATCGACAACTTGTACAGTCTCTGCAACTTGAGAGAAACAAACGTTGCATCTTGCATTTCCTGTGGTTGCAAAATCTGAAAGCATTTCACACCCACGCAGGGCACTATTCATTTTCATTTTGAGGTAACGAGTGCGTCCGATAATGGACCCTCGTTGTACTTTGGCAGAAGGACCTCAGACGGTGGTCTTTCCCCACTGCGCCTTGGCAGCGGCTGCCCCAAGCTTTAGTGCGTCCCTCAGCACATAGTCCTGGACCCTGGAATGTGCCAGGCTGCACACTCAGTCAGGGTCAACTCCTTACACTGGAAGATCAACAAGTTTCGGGCAGACAAGAGACCTGAGTTGGTGGTTTTCGATGTTTGTCTCGCTATGTGTTCCGGGGACCCAGCAGAGGTGGGGGCACAGTGGGATACAGTTGGGAGGGTCCTTCTCTAGGAATACTCAATATTGACTCTGGACCCCATGAAGTCTCTTGGCTTCACGTTAAACATGGGCAAGGAAACCTCCTGCTGATTACCACAGACCGTCCTCCCTCAGCTGATGAATCAGTACCCCTCCATGTTGAACAACACTAAGGATGGCAAGGACACAAGATGTACTCTGGGTGGGGGATTTCAATATCTACCACCAAGAGTGGCTCAGCAGCAGTATTACTGATCGAGCTGGTCGGCCCCTAAAGGACGTAGCTGCTAGACTGGGTCTGCGGCAGGTGGTGAGGGAACCAACAAGAGGGAAAAAAATATACTTAAACTCATTCTTACCAATCTGCCAGCTGCAGATACATCTGTCCATGACAGTATCGGTAAGAGTGACCATCGCACAGTCCTTGTGGAGACGAAGTCCCACCTTCACATTGAGAACAACCTCCATCGTGTTGTGTGGCACTATCACCGTGCTAAATGGGACAGACTTCGCACTGATCTAGCCACTCAACACTGGGCATCCATGAGGCGCTATGGGCCATCAACAGCGGCAGAATTGTACTCCAGCACAATCTGTAACCTCATGGCCCGGCATATCCCCCACTCAACCATTACCATCAAGCCAGGGGATCAACCCGGGTTCAATGGAGAGTGCAGGAGGGCATGCCAGGGGCAGCACCAGGCATACCCGAAGATGAGGTATCAACCTGGTGAAGCCATCGAACAGGACTACTCACACACCAAACAGCGAAAGCAGCAAGTGATAGACAGAGCTGAGCGATCCCACAACCAACGGATCAGATCTAAGCTCTGCAGTCCTGCCACATCCAGTCGTGAATGGTGAGGGACAATTAAACAGCTCCAGACCTTGCCGCTCCCCTAGCCAAGCTGTTCCAGTACAGTTACAACACCGGTATCTATCCGGCAATATGGAAAATTGCCCAAGTATGTCCTGTATATATAAAACAGGACAAATCAAACCCGGTCAATTACTGCCCCTCAGCCTCCGACGCTCCAGGGAAAACAGCCCCCAGCCTATTCAGCCTCTCCCTGTAGCTCAAACCCTCTGACATTATTCTAAGTCTTTTCTGAACACTTTCTAGTTTCACAACATCCTTCCTACAGCAGGGAGACCAGAATTGAACACGATGTTCCAAAAGTGGCCCTAACCCATGTCCTGTACAGCCGCAACATGACCCTCCCAACTCCTGTACTCAATGCACTGACCCATAAAGGCAAGCGTACCAAACGCCTTCTTCACCGCCCTGTCTACCTGCGACTCCACTTTCAAGGAACTATGTACCTGCACTCCCCAAGGTCTCTTTGTTTAGCGACACTCCCCAAGACCTTACCGTTAAGTGTATAAGTCCTGCCCTGATGTGCCTTTCCCTGGTCACAGGCCTCCAGTCTGTAAAACAACCCTCCACTACCACCCTCTGTGTCCTACCTTCAAGCCAATTTTGTATCCACTTGGCTAGCTCTCTCTGGATTCCAGGTGATCCAACCTTGATAACCAGTTGTCGGTCAGTCATCTCAGCTCCAGGACATCTCTGCAGGAGTTCCTCAGGGGAGTGTCCTAGGCCCAACCACCTTCAGCTGCTTCATCAATGACCTTCCCTCCATTGCAAGGTCAGAATTGGGGATGTTCGCCAATGATTGTACAATATTCAGCACCATTTGCAACTCCTCAGATACTGAAGCCGCCCGTGTTCAAATGCAACAAGAGCTGGACAATATCCAGGCTTGGAATGACAAGTGGCAAGTGACATTCGCGCCACAAAAATGCCAGGCTATGACCATCAGCAATAAGAGACAAGCTAACCACCGTCCCTTGACATTCAATGGTGTTACCATCACTGAATCCCCCACTATCAACATCCTGGGGGTTATCATTGACTAGAAACTGAACATGGACCATCCCCACATAAACACGGCGGCTACAAGAGCAGGTCAGAGGCTGGGAATCCTGTAATGAGCAACTCACCTCCTAACTCTCCAAAGCCACTCCATCCACCACTCAGGCACAGTCGCAGTAGTGTGTACCATCTACAAGATGCCCTGCAGAGACTCACCAAGGCTCCTCAGACAGCACCTTCCAAAACCCACTTCCCCTCCACCATCTAGAAGGACAAGGCAGTGGGGGGGGGGGGGGGCGGGGGCGGAGGAAAAATAGGGGAACACCCCCCCCTGCGAGTTCCCCCCCTCTCCGAGCCCGCTCCCCATCCCGACTTGGATGATATTGGCTGTTCCTTCAGTGTGGCCGGGTCAGAATCCCTGGAATTCCCTCCCTGAGGGGGACTCTGTGGGTCTACCCTACAGCATGTGGGACTGCAGCAGTTCAAGGAGACAGCTCACCCCCAACCTTCTCAAAGTGGGGGGGCAAATAGGGACGGGGCAATAAAAGCTGGCCAGTCAGTGACACCCATGTCCCAGAAGTGAATAATAAAAAAAGATGATTGGGAACGGTGCAACTACTCTGAATGTTCCATGACATTGAGGCCAGGCACATCCTTCGCAACCCCAGGGACAGGTAGAACCTCAGTACGTAGTGACACTTAAGTTTGATTCGATTTTCCTTTTATTGTCACATGTACTCATGTACAAAAGTACAGGAGCACAGTAACAAGCTCACACAAGGCAAGGTACAAGGATCTGGGTACAGAATTTTAAAAACACGGTCGAAAGAAAGAAGAAAGTTAGAATTTAAACATTGCAGCGATTGGAGTACAGCGTAAAACACATGAACCAAGGTTAAAAGTTACACATTGCAGACTTCCTTAGTTCGAAGTCGAAAATAGAGAAATAAAGCTGGAAGCTCAAACATTACCGTCTTTCTAACATGCTCAGTCACAGTGGGACTGCACCGCGAGGAATCACCTCAAGACCAGAAGTTTGCGCTGAAGCCACGCACGGGCGAGAGACCGCATAAAGGCAGTCATGGCCAGGCCGGGAGTCCCCCATGGCCGAGAGTCCATCATGGCCGGGCTGGGAGGCCGCCATGCTGGCTCTGCTCTGAGTCCGAGGCCGGGAATCAGAGGCCAGGAATCCGTGGCCGGCAGAAGAAAGAGGAGAGATGGGGTGGACAAGTAAAAATACACAACAGAAGGAGGGGAGAAGAAAGGGAAACGGACGAGAGTAGGAGCGCCATCTGAAGCGTCCTACTCCCCCGCCATCTTGGATCGTGCAAATGTTTTGCGTGCGCAACTTGCGGCAGCCCACACAGGAGATGAGGGCGGTGCTGGGTACGTCCTTCGCCACCCCCTTATCCAGAGCTTTGGACATGGCGTCCCTGCGGACACGGCCCATGCTGCGATCTCCAGGTGAAGCGGAAGATGGAGCTGGGGGGAAATGGCCAGACCCCCTCTCATCTGAAGACCAGGTTTGTAACCCGCAGTGGAGAGAGACCAAAAATAACCAGGGATTTTGCACCCAGTGGAAGCAAAGACACTTTTCATTTATATATAAACCAGCACCGTCCTCGCCCGCTGATTGACAAGGGCGCGGACCAATCGGTGGGCCGTTCCACTGGGCTGGTCCATTTCATTCGGGGGGTCGGGGGGGTGGAGTTGGGATTCTGGCCTGGTCTTTGGGGAGAATGTGCCAGTTCAGAAAGCGTTTTAGACCAATGGGGGGCCGGAGGCGGGCTCTGTGCCCTGAGCGACAGCTGCCCCAGCCAATAGGCGTGCGGAAGCGAACGTCATTCAAACCGGCCCGATTGTCGCCGCCCCCAAAGGTTCAACCAATCCGGACTGTGGCTCCCTGATTGGCAGCGTGGCTGTCCAATAGCGACGGAGGAGGTCTGACCTACAGCCCCCGCCCGCATCCTCAACAACCGTCCAATCAGCAGCGAATAGACCCGACGTTGTTGACGTCACAGACATTCCCTGCCCCGCCCGCATGCACCTTCCCGACCCGCCCACTTCCGACCAATCGGACCGTGGGATGCCTGAGCGACAGTTCCCTTAGCCAATAGCCCTAGAGATCTCCCCAGTCCGTCCGCTGCCATCCATACCACCCGCTCACCGATCCGCCCATTCAGCCTATCCGCCTTCTGATGGACAGCGACGTTGGCCAATAGCTTTGCGGGGAGCTTGGACGGGGCGGGGCCAGCGCCCGCGCCTTCCCCCGAAGCCGCCCGGCAACTGCCGCCGCGCTCCCGCCCACCGTGGGCGTACCGGCCAATAGGGGGTGCAAGAAGGCTGACGGATGCGGCGCTCGGCCAATAGGCATGTGGGTGCGGCCGCGGTGCCGGATGATGGACGCGGCTTGTGGCCAATGGGGGGGCGGGATGATGCTTTCCCCCCCCAGCTCCATGGAAGTTGGAGGCGATGGCGGCGGGAAGACGGTCCCGGGAGGCGGCAGGTGAGGGGGACACTGTTTTAACCTCTTCCTTGTGTGTCAATGCAAACATTCCCCCATCTCTGGGCTGAGGTTTGTTGCTGTGACGGGTCAGCGCTTCCTAACTTTCCCCTGCCCCGGTTTGACCCCCTTCCCCATGTGCTCACAGGTAACTTTTCATTTATATATAGCCTGCCACCACAGATCGCACCCAATTGGTTCGCAGTCAGATCCCCAGTGGTGCATCGCAC
>NW_025976587.1:638-940 GCF_021869965.1 Rhincodon typus | reverse complement strand
CACCCAATTGGTTCGCAGTCAGATCCCCAGTGGTGCATCGCACCCAATTGGTTCACAGTCAGATCCCCAGTGTCGTACCCAACCCAACTGGTTCACAGTCAGATCCCCAGTGTCGTACCCAACCCAATTGGTTCACAGTCAGATCCCCAGTGTCGTACCCAACCCAATTGGTTCACAGTCAGATCCCCAGTGGTGCATCGCACCCAATTGGTTCGCAGTCAGATCCCCAGTGGTGCATCGCACCCAATTGGTTCACAGTCAGATCCCCAGTGGTGCATCGCACCCAATTGGTTCGCAGTCAG
>NW_025976587.1:0-538 GCF_021869965.1 Rhincodon typus | reverse complement strand
CAGTCAGATCCCCAGTGTTGTACTTAACCCAATTTGTTCACAGTCAGGTCCCCAGTGTCGTACCCAACCCAATTTGTTCACAGTCAGATCCCCAGTGTCGTACCCAACCCAATTTGTTCACAGTCAGATCCCCAGTGTCGTACCCAACCCAATTGGTTCACAGTCAGATCCCCAGTGTCGTACCCAACCCAATTGGTTCACAGTCAGATCCCCAGTGGTGCATTGCACCCAGATTGTACACATTCAGATCCCCAGTGTCGTACCCAACCCAGTTGGTTCACAGTCAGATCCCCAGTGTCGTACCGAACCCAATTTGTTCACAGTCAGATCCCCAGTGTCGTACCCAACCCAATTTGTTCACAGTCAGATCCCCAGTGTTGTAGTTATCCCAATTGGTTCACAGTCAGATCCCCAGTGTCGTACCCAACCCAATTGGTTCACAGTCAGATCCCCAGTGTCATACCCAACCCAATTGGTTCACAGTCAGATCCCCAGTGTCGTACCCAACCTAATTGGTTCACAGTCAGATCCCCAGTGT
>NW_025976586.1:0-7358 GCF_021869965.1 Rhincodon typus | reverse complement strand
ATAGATATAGGACAGATGTCAGAGGTAGGTTCTTTACTCAGAGAGTAGTAAGGGTGTGGAATGCCCTGCCTGCAAAAGTAGTAGACTCGCCCACTTTAAGGGCATTTAAATAGTCATTGGATAAACATATGGATGATAATGGAATAGTTTAGGTTAGATGGGCTTCAGATTGGTTTCACAGGTCGGCGCAACATCGAGGGCCGAAGGGCCTGTACTGCGCTGTAATTTTCTATGTTCTATGTTCTATGTATGACCCTTGAGCCTGTTATATCATTCAATAGGATCATGGCTGATCCAACATTCCTCACGTTCATTTTTCCGCCCTTTCCCCATAACCCTCGATTCTGCAAATGATCAAAAATCAATCTATCTCAGTTGTAAATGTATAAGGTCTTACAAAGACTCTGACCCACAACTCTCTGTGGCATGAAGTTCCAAAGATTCTCAACCCTCTGAAAGAAGAGATTCCTCCTCATCTCAGTCTTAAATTGGTGCCTCTTTATTCTGAAACTGTGTCCTCTGGTCCTAGATTCTCCCACAGGGCAAACGTCCTCTCAACATATGGATGATAATGATATAGTTTAGGTTAGATGGGCTTCAGATTGGTTTCACAGGTCGGCGCAACATCGAGGGTCGAAGGGCCTGTACTGCGCTGTAATGTTCTATGTTCTATGTTCTATGTATGACCCTTGAGCCTGTTATATCATTCAATAGGATCATGGCTGATCCAAGCCCCATAAGAATTCTATATGTTTCAATGAGGTCATCTCTTATTCTTCTAAACTCCAGTGAATAGACTCCCAACCCGCTTAGCTTTTGCTCATTAGACAATCCTACCATACTGGGCATTTTCCTAGTGAACATTCTCTGAGCTGCCTCCAATGAAATTTTTTTTAATCATTTGTGGGATGTTACATCATTGGCTGGCCAGCATTTATTGCCTGTCTCTAGTTGCCTTTGAGAAGGTGATGGTGAGCTGCCTTCTTGAACTGTTGCAGTTTATGTGCTGTAGGTTGACCCACATGCCTTTAGGGAGGGAGTTACAGGATTTTGACCCAGTGACAGTAAAGAATGGTGACATATTTCCAAGTCAGGATGACAAGTCGTTTGGAGGGGAACTACAGGTGATGGTGTTCCCATGTATCAGCTGGTCTTGTCCTTCTGGATGATAGTGGTTGTGGGTTTGGAAGGTGCTATGTAAAGGGGCTTGGTGATTTCTCATATGAGAAATTCCCTCTTCCCTCCCACAATAACAATAGGGTCACCCTTGTCCTCACCGACCATCTCACCAGCACCCACATTCAGAGGATCATCAACTGCCATTTCCACCACCTCCAGCAGGATGCCACCACCAGGCATTCCCCTCCCCTCCCTTGTCAGCCTTCTACATGAACCGTTCCCTCTGGGACACCCTGGTCCACTCTTCCTTCACTCCTGATACCCTTCCCCCCATAATCCCACAGCATCTTCCCCTGCAACTGCAGAAGGTGTAACACCAGCCTATTTATCTCCTCCCTCCTCAGTATCCAAGGCCCCAAACATACCTCCAGGTGAAGCAGCAGTTTACCTGCGCTTCACTTAATCTAGTCTACTGCATTCGCTGCTTACAATTTGGCCTCCTCTACATTAGGAAGATGAAATGTAGGCTAAGTGACCACTTCGAAGAACACCTACGTTCTGTCCACAAGAAAGACCCTCAGCTTCCCATAGCCTGACACTTCAACACAGCACGCTGTTCCCTGGCCAACATCTCTGCCTCAGGCCTGCTGCAGTGAAGCTCGGTGCAGGCTGGAAGAACAGTGTCTCACTTTCCGCTTGGGGACCCTGCAGCCCTCCGGGTTCAATGATGAATTCAACAATTTTAGGGATCATGCATCTTTCTCAGTGCTTTACCCACCTCCACAATTCAGTCCTTGTCATTGCATGTACGCTGCCACACACTATTCATCATCAGCCACTAACAGTCCCAATTAACAGCCATTTATTCCCCCAGACTGACCTTTACCCACTCCTTTGTCCAACTGTTTTTCTCTCTCTTTGGGCTCTATCTCCGCCTACAGTGTACTCTCCCCAACCATTTTCTGTATAAAAACCATCTTTTTCCGAGTTATCATCAGTTCTGAAAAAGGTCACTGGACTGAAACATTAACTTTGATTTCTTACCACAGGTGCTGCCAGATCTGTTGAGATTTTCCAACAATTTCTGTTTTTGTTGTAGTTTCTCCAACTCCTGATGGTCTTTGTAATGATGCCTAATCAGCCAATCTAGCCTTCAGATTCAGAGGCAAGAATTCCATCAAACGACAGATGACATACGCTGTCAAGATTTAACTTGAAACAGTGATTATGATTGACTTTTCTAACAAAATATATCATTTCAATATCTTAATAGTTGAGCTGCGTAGACTGCAAAGTCCAGCATGGGGCTAAAGGAATCAAAGGATATGAAGCAAAAGTGGGACCAGAGGACTGAGTTGAATGATCATATCGAATGGTGTAACAGGCACAAGGGGCTGACTTCTGTACTCTTGTTGCTATTTTTAATGTTTCTCTGATTGTCTGTGGCTGTGGTAACAGAATGTTCATCACATTGTGAATGAATGTGGCCTGCAGGCTTACACATACATACGCACGCATACACATGCTCTCACACACACACACACACACACGCACGTACATATGCACACAGACACACACTCAGGCACAGACATACGTTGTGAAGACTGTACCTTTTTTATTTTTAAATGTGCACTGAAATTGGAAATGGACTGTTTTAAAAACCAGGGATTGTGGAAGGTTTGCTCTGTGTTTTAAAATGACTCTCATTGTCAGTGCTACTGGGGTAGGCAGTGCTGGAGGCCTCATTTGCAGATGAGCTGGAAGCAAAGGATATGGACTCATGATCAGTTACTGATGAAAAAGGCATTCTGCCTGCCAACAGCAGTGTGATTGGCTCTCAGATATCTGACTGGCTTGTGAGTGCGAATGTTTTGGCAGAAGCAATTGGATCTCTGTAAAAGCAGAAGTTCTCTTTTCTCCCTGGTAAAAAAACATTTCTCGCCTGAAGATACCAGTTTATTTCCACTTTCCAGTGAATTTTACTTGATAAGTCAAAGACCTTTACAACTCTGAACCAGTCACTGTGTGCTTCCTTCAAAGAAGTATCTGGAGAAGGATGATCAGGAAGCAGTGTCTGATCAGCACAAGAATTATCTCAGCAAATCCTGCGAACAGGGACCACTGAACTGCCTTCCCAGTATTTCCCTCTTCCCATACAACTCATGTTTTTCCCTGTCTATGTCAGCCTACGAATTCCAGAGGTGAGTTGAGAGCGACAGCCCTTGACATCAAGGCTGCATTCGATTGAGTGTGGCAGTCCGAGCAAAACTGGAATCAATGGGTATCAGGAGGCAAACTCTCCAGTGGTTGGAGTCGTACCTGACACATAGGAAGATGGTTGTGGTTGTTGGAGATCAGTCATCTCAGCTCCAAGACATCTCTGCAGGAGTTCCTCAGGGTAGTGTCCTCAGCCCAACCATCTTCAGCTGCTTCATCAATGACCTTCCCTCCATCATAAGGTCAGAAGTGGGGATGTTCGCCGATGATTGCACAATGTTCAGCACCGTTCGCGACTCCTCGGATACTGAAGCAGTCCATATTCAAATGCAGCAAGATCTGGACAATATCCAGGCTTGGGCCGACAAGTGGCAAGTAACAATCATGCCACACAAATGCCAGGCTATGACCATCACCAACAAGAGACAATCTAACCACCACCTCTTGACATTCAATGGTGTTACTATCATTGAATTCCACACTATCAACATCCTGGAGGTTATCATCGACCAGAAACTCAACTGGACTCACCATGCTACAATACCAGGTAGAGACTAGGAATACTGCGGTGAATAACTCACCTCCTGACTCCCAAAAGCCTGTCCACCATCTATAAGGCACAAGTAAGGAGTGTGATGGAATACTCCCCACTTGCCTGGATGGGTGCAGCCCCAACAACACTCAAGAAGCTTGACATCATCCAGGACAAAGCAACACGCTTGATTGGCACTACATCCACGGCATCCACTCCCTCCACCACCGACACCCAGCAGCAGCAGTGTGTACCATCTACAAGATGCACTGCAGAAGTTCACCAAAGATCCTCAGACAGCACGTTCCAAACCCATGACCACTTCCATCTAGAAGGACAAGGGCAGCAGATGCATGGCAGATTCATGCACCACCTGCAAGTTTCCCTCCAAGCCACTCACCATCCTGACTTGGAAATATATCGTCGTTCCTTCAGTGTCGCTGGGTCAAAATCCTGGAAATCCCTCCCACACGGCATTGTGGGTCAACCCACAGCACATGGATTGCAGCGGTTCATGAAGGCAGCTCGCCCCCACCTTCTCAAGGGGCAATCAGGGACAGGGCAATAAACGTTGGCCAGCCAGCGATGCCCACATCCAGCAAAATGAATAAAGAAAAGAAAGTCTGCACATGTGTGTGTAGAGGATGAGTTTATAAGGCAGTTCGAGTTTTAACTAGTAGACTTACATTTTGACAGTTCGTAATCATTCATCTGTAGTTAGATTCTATTTATTTGTAATAAATAGGAGTTCTTATTCAGTACAGAAACGTGGTCCAAGCCTTCTGTCGACCTGGATGTAAAAGCCTGGTGAATTAGGAAATTCTGTGTGCACTTTAAGTTCTTTAACTTTTTGAGATGACACGGGATGTAGCAGGTCTTGCCTTTTAGGGCACTGCCCTAGCAAGTCGTAATAATGTGCACACGCGCACACACACATGTATGTGCACACATACGCGCACTCATGCATGCGTGCACACATACACACAAACATATGTGAGCATAAACCCACATATACACATTACAGCATGTGCATGAATCCATTTTCAGATACACAGATATATGAAGACACATGCACATGCACGCACAAAAACATCACAGCTATCCAGATTTTATTTAAACTTGTGAAGGTGCAAGAACTCACACATTACAAGGCTGACTTCATTGTGTTTGTGTTTTTTTCCATCATCTCCTTTTGTGAGGAAAGCTCAACTATTTCTAATTCTTAACTTGTCATAACTGAGTTGACAGTTGCACAGGGATTGCCTGAAAGAAGCAGGCCATTTTACTGAAAAAATACCTTGCTCAGGGATAAGTTCATGTACTGATGTCACCCTAAGCCATACAAACCTGAAAGTTGATTCCTGTTTGAACTGAATGAGCACATTCCAGATATTTGTGTAGTAATGGCTGTTCCAGGGCTTGGGAGGGGAAGCTCCAAACTGTGACAATGCCACCTGATTTTAGTGTTCAGATATTTGGCCAGATCCTGATAACGATACCCACAGCAATTGGTCAGTCTCACTGGCTGAGTTCATGGGGCTGTTGAGGCTGGCGGTCTTAATCCTGGCCACAATTGTACCCATCAAGAAAGACAGAAATGGTTATGAAATAAATGAGCTATTTTTTAAATGGAAACAGTGTTTAATGAATGGGATAGACAGGTGAATATCTGCTTGTGGAGCTACTTTAGTGGAGTTACCATTGTTAATGGGCTTTATGTATTGTTCATGACCTGCACTGGTTTCAGTTTAGGAATAAGGCGTGGATCTGTTAACCCTACATCAATGTGCTATTACAGGCAAGAGGTTAATCTAGAGGTCATCAGGAGAGACGTGATAATGTTCTGGGTGGAAGGTGTTGTCATTTTTGCTGCCACGATGGCTTGTTGCATTTGGAATAACCCAATGTGATGGTGTTGCAAAGGATGGTGTGCTCTGACTGGATGAGTATACCAACGAAAAGATGAAGAGGAAAGCTTCAAATCACAGAAATGGTAGCAAACAGGAGGCCATTTGACCCATTAAGCTTGTCCTGGTCCATTGATAAAGCTATCCAATTAATATCACTTTCCTACTCTTTCCCCATTGTCCTGGAAATCTTTTCTACTTGAACATTTATCCATTTCCCTTTTGATTGTTGCCTTTTCAAAGAATTCTATTTGCATTCCAGGTATTAAACACTGAATCTGTTGGCATATTTTCCCAAGTTCTCTTTGATTTGTTTGTCAAACTGTGCCTTCTGCCTCTGCCATCTTCGAATGGAAATGTTTCTCCTTATTCACCCTATCATTACCCAATAAAAATCCAATTAACTATCTTTGCTGTAAGAAAAATGAATTCAGTTTTTTCAGTCTATCCATGAATCTGAAGTTCCTCATCCCTATCACCATTTCTAAGGTTTTGGAGTAGATTTGTAGCTCGGGTTGTGGGTTTTGTGGTTGGTTGGCTCGCCGAGCTGGTTTGTTATTCCACAGATGTTTCATTACCCTGCTGGGTAACATCCTCAGTGCAGCCTCTGATGAAGCGCTGTTGTGTTTTCCTGCCTGGTATTTAAACTCTGGAGTCCGTTGAGCCGGGTTGCCTCACTTCAGGTTTTCCTTCATAGTGGAGTGTATATGGGGTCAAGTTCTATGTGTTTATCGATGGCTTTCTTCATGGAGTACCAGGCTTCCAGGAATTCCCGTGTTTGTCTCTGCTTTGCTTGTCCCAGGTTTTGGTGTTGTCCCAGTCTAATTGGTGGTTCTCCTTATCCACGTGGATAGAAATGAGCAAGTATTGGTTGTGTCTTTTTGTAGCCAGTTCTGACCCAGTTTTTTTTTTGGATATCCATTGGTGAAAATGAAGGTTTTCAAAGATAATGGATATCCAAAAAACTGGGTCAGAAGATGCCTACACGAATGACACCAGGAAGAATCGACATGCCCTGAGACACTCATCACACTACCTTACATCAGGAACACATCGGAACTAACCACAAGACTCCTACAACCACTGGGCATCAGAGTAGCACACAAACCCACATCAACCCTACGGCAACTGCTCACCTGAACCAAAGACCCATTCGCTACTATGGACAGGACCAATGTCATCTATAAGATTCCCTGCAGAGACTGTGAGAAACACTACATTGGACAAACAGGAAGGAAACGAACAACAAGGGTACACAAACACCAACTGGCTACAAAAAGACACGACCAATACTCACTCATCTCTAACCACATGGACAAGGAGAACCACCAATTCGACTGGGACAGCACCAAGATCCTGGGACAGGCAAAGCAGAGGCAGGCACAGGAATTCCTAGAAGCCTGGTACTCCATGAAGAAAGCCATCAATAAACACAGGGAACTCGACCCCAGATACACTCCATTGGTGGAGTTGTGGATAGTGCGGAAGGATGTTGCAGGTTACAAAGGGACATAGATAAGCTGCAGAGCTGGGCTAAGAGGTGGCAAATGGAGTTTAATGCGGAAAAGTGTGAGGTGATTCAC
>NW_025976585.1:0-7358 GCF_021869965.1 Rhincodon typus | reverse complement strand
GCAGGGCTGGATGAACACAGCAGGCCAAGCAGCATCATAGGAGCAGAGAGGCTGACGTTTCGGGCCTAGACCCTTCATCAGAAAAGGGGGAGGGGGAGGGGTAGGGGGTTCTGAAATAAATAGGGAGAGAGTGGGAGGCGGATAGAAGAGGGATAGAGGAGAGGAAACAAACAGGTATTACAAGAGAGTTGCAGTGGGAGAGAGATCCCTTGAGGTTTGTCCTGAGGGAGGAGGGTAACTTCTTCAGGCTAGGCATCCTTAGAAGAGGCTTCGCAGTGGGGTTAAAATTGAATCAAATCCTTGCTGATTTTTTCACTACTCCTCACTAGCTCAGAGACATCGAAATTAATCACGATTTTGGAACTCTAAATCATTAAGACAACAAAATACAGCTCACACTTGTATGGTTTTTGGCAAACTTCATATATATGCAATAGATTTTTTTCAGTTGACCAACTATGACTGATTAACGAGAGGTAGATACAATTGGTAAGACAGCAGATTAGGTTATTCTACTTGACAACAATAGTTACCTGTGAATCATGTTAGGTCTTTCTCATTCAAGAAAATGTCAATTTAATCTTTTTTCCCATGTTTTGAAGCTTCATCTTTCACCACTTTGAGGCCTTTAGTGCTTTCAGCTGAGCACTAGGGTCTGCTCAACAATATGCCATATGCAACTCCAATAGCACAGCCAAGATTAACTAGTTTGCAGGATAACCTAAATACAGATATCTTAATAGAGCCATACAGCATAGAAACAGGCCCTTTGGCCCACCTTGTATATGCCAACCAACGAAAACCAAACTACACTAATCCCATTTACCTGCACTTGGTCCATAGCCTACTAATCTCTGGCATTTTAAGTGCTCATCCAGATGCTTCTCAAATGTTGTTGAAGTACCTGCCTCCACCACCCTCTTAAGGGAGCATGTTCCATATCTCTACCACCCTCCGAGTGAAATAAAAAGTTTTCTCAGATCTTCTCTAAACTACTTGCTCCTTATCTTAAACATTTGCCCTCTGGTCTTACACACACCTGCCATGGGGAAGAGATTCTCATAATCTACTGTTTATGCCTCTAATAATTTTGTATACCTCAAATCAGACGCCCCAGCCACCATCACCGCACCCCCAACCCAAAAAAAAAAATCTGGCCTATCCAGCCTGTCGTCATAACAGACTTTTCATCCCAGGCAACACCTCTGGTGAACCTCCTCTGCACCCTCTCCAGTGCTATCATATCCTTCCAATAGTGTGACAACTAGAACTACACACAGTACTCTGTCGCCTAACCAATATTTTACAAAATTGTAACAAGACTTCCTTGCTCCTATATTCTACTCCCTCCTAATGAAGGCAAGCATCCCGTATGCCTTCTTCACTACCCTGTAGACGTAAGCTGACACCTACACCAATGTTTCTTAATACGCCATAGGGATTTACAACTCATTACATATATCCTTCCCTTATTAGGCCTCCCAAAATGTATCATCTCACACTTATCAGGATTAAACTTCATCTGCTAATGTTCTGCCCCATTTACCATCTGATCAATAATCAGACTGTAGCCTGAGACCATTGATCTCGCTAACATCACCAATTTGTCATCTGTAAGCTTACTAATTATACTTCCTACATTCATACCCAAGTCTTTAATGTATAAGTCATTAATGTGCAAGGCCTTAATGTACAATTCATTAACCTTTCTAACACAAACTATATTCTCACCTAAGTACACTTATTAAAAAGTTGTACATACATTTGTTTTAAAATGTATTGCTTTGATGAGATTATTTTCAGCTTTTAAAATGTGGAGGTGCTTTAGCAGACAATTCATGTTTGCTACATCTCACCAGATAGAGCTGCCCTCCCAAAAATAAACCTCAAAGGGGCTTTTACGAGGATACTTTCCAATGGAACTCTACATAACAATGCTGAACAAAATTTGCCATTGACACTGGGCAAGAAAAATAAAATTCTTGCAAAACCGGCTGCAAATAGCACTACCAGCCTTAATTTGCTGAAAACAGAATACTACAAATAAGAGCTCCTGTCAACCAATATATACAATGACAGCCTACTCTGTACAGTCTAGACATAGCTGAATCCATAGAATCAAAATCATACAGCCAGTAAGTCCATCGTACTGAACAGATGAGAATTATATGCTGTAACTTTAATCCTGACAAAGCTGACAACAGTAAAATACATTGCAACTCTCTAGGTGAAAAGCAATTACAGTGTCTTTGCTTTAAAATAAGTAGATTCCTAATATTTGGGCGAGAACAGGCTAACCTGCCTTCTTTATCTCTGGACTAAGCCTTACTTTAATGGATAATGAATAAACTTATCACATTTACCTGAAGGTACTTCTTGCCCACACAATTTTTTACTTACAAAATTAAATTACTATTGAATGGACAATTATGTCATACAATAATGTCTGAATGTAACAACTGACAGTTTCTGTTGTCACAAATCACTGATACAGAAAATGACTGCTTTGTACTAAGTTTCAGAGTACCAAATGTAAGGCAGAAGTGTCTAAACTATGGTTGTGGCCATGTTTAGATATCTGGTCTCAAACATCCAATGACTCACTGACCTACAGTACTAATGAAATCAGAAGTAGTGGTGAAACAAAACATGAAATAGCTTGCATGCCTTTGTCTGGCTTAGAATCCTTTAATTCAGTTTTGTGGCTTTGTAGCACTTTCCCATCTGAGTCACATGGTCCAAGGTTCAATTCTCATTCCAGAGCTGGTGCACAAACCGCAAGACACTGCTGTTCAGTACTGGAATGTGCACTGCCTGAGCTACCATATTTTGGAGGAGACATTAAACTGAGAACTTGCTCAGACATCTGGTCATTATCACATTGTTGGTGGGAGTTTGCATTTCCTACATCTCAACCATGTCTATGCTTCAAACATACTTCATGGACTGTGAAGCACTTTGAGATGTCCAGTAGTTAAGGAAAGTGCTCTATACTTGCAAGTCTTTCTTACTCATTTCAAACGATCTTGTTATACAATCTTGTAAGCACTAAATTCCCCTGTGTGTTATTGGCATTCCTTAATTAAAATTACAGGAAAATTCTATTTCTTTTCAGTGTGTAAAATAATTTCAGATTAACAGAAGGATGCAATTGGATAGCTTCCAGAAGAAAGCTTTGTGAAGTCCAGTTCACCAATCTGCTCTTGGCGAGATAACAAGTACATGACAGTGGAGAAACCATTTATTTGAATTCCAATCCCACTGCAGGTGTCTGATCTCGCTCTCAGTGTCTTATCAGAGTAATGCAAAAAGCACAAGCTCTTAGGAGGAAAGCTAAACCTGCCCCCTTGCGATCATTCTAACTTAATATTTTAATGGTTGACTCACATGCAAAGTATATTTAATTACACCATGATATTTAAATGAAGCATCAAAACCTAAATTTTTTAAATTGTAAAGTTTTCGAATACTTCATCAACATGTTTGCAACATTTTGTAGATCATTTGTCCTGAATTGCATCAATCTTCATGGGAACGCTCTTTTGATAAGTTATATTTGTACTTTATTCAGCATTACAACACACCCTGGCAAAGGGGAGTTGGGCCACCTATCCAATGGATTCTTTCTGCCTCTGTGTGACGTCTGCTAGGAGGCACACAAAAATGGCCCAGCTCATGTATCTCTGTCTTTAATTTCTTACAGGGAAAGCATCCGGTGTCTGCTTCATACCTTTCTGAAAACTGAGATCAATGTTAGATCGGTGGTGAGATGAATTACAGCATAGAAAGTGAGGATAGGAAGTTTTAATCATGTCCAGGACAGTACTGGAAATCTGAAAACCCAAAATAAATCAAGATTCAAAGATGGAACATTTTTACATGCCACTTTTTAATGCTAGCATTCCTGAAGAACTGGCACACCTCACTGTGGGCAGAGACTTGGAATCTTGGAATGTTCAAAAAAAGTGCAAGTGTATGAAGCCCCATTCCCTTCAATATATAACATACAACCATATGGTCAAGATCTCCATTCAAACTAACAAAAATTCCAAAGGTATCAATTTATCTTTATTTTCCAATAAAACATGTATTTCCTCCAGTTAATCTGTCAAAATCAGAATAACATGCAATAAAGTATCACCTGTGTATAATTCATCTTTAAAAGATTTCTTGGCCCGCTTGTGGCTCAGTAGTAGTGTCCCTGCCCCTGGACTTGGAGGCCTGGTCCAAGTCCCACCTGCTCCAGAGGTGTGTAATAACATCTCTGAACAGGTTGATTAAGAAAAATAGGTGTAATGATTTCTTCTGGGAATAAATGAAATTAGATCCTGCCTTCAATCTCTTTCTCTTATCTAAAAGCCATTCAAGTTACTGAAGCCTATTACTATCCACTGCATCTATTATTTTTAAGACCGAGAACATGTTGACGAATCCTATTTTTTAAAAGCCCTATTAATGCAAAAATAGTCTATTTTCATATTGAGTCGAAAATCAAATCAGTCTGTCTCTTTTTCAATCTATACACACCTTTGAACATGACCAATGAATCTGCTGCCTAACAACTTTCCCTTTTTAGTGACGAATGTTATAGACAAGGTCAAGAACATAATGGTTGTTCAGAATGGAAGAACTTAGAACATTCAACATTGAAACAAGCCACTTAGGGGCTTCACGCACTTGTTTGTTACTGTAACATAAACACTTTTTGTAAATCACAATATAGTCACATAATCAACTCCTACGACACCATTTCCATTTCCTGTATAAAACACTGTTGGCGTCAGACTGGGTTTAATGGTGATTCAGGTAATTATAACTGGACTGTCCAACACATGAAACAAGATTCTTGCAGCTAGCAGGCAGGGCTAAAGTCTATTTCATATATCTGAGCCAAATTCAAATAAGTCACAGCAGTCAATTTTCTGCCAGCGATTTAAGAAAAACATACAAATAAAAAGCATAAAGTTTCCAACAAAATTGCAACACTGGCTCTTTGGGGATGTCCTGATGTCGTTAAAGGAAAGTAAGATTTTCTTTGTTAATATTCTGGGTGTAGTACATGCAGTGACATATTCCATAAACTCATGGGTTGAGTCAACTGTAAAGAGACAGATTCACTGGATACACGCTCTAGTCTAAATTATATTCAGTATAAGGACTGAAATTTAGGCCAAACTAGCTACAAGACTATAAGGCTAAAACAGTTACAAAGGATTAATGCTTTTTATTAGTTATGGATATGTTTCCTAAGGTTTTATTTCGGAAGGTACTGCATTCTTGCATTTTATGTTGAATGTCTACCAATTTGCCCAATTGAAACAAATTACCATTTTGATGCTTTGAAAAGGTCACAAGTGGAATAACATTCCTTTAACAGCCACCATTTTAAGAACAGCTTGCCTTTCTGCAGTTTCACAAGCAGTAAAACAACACTGTCCGATTTCACTCTTTAAAAGAAAAGTCAAACGTAGCTTTAAATGCTCCCTCCAACTCTATTTTACAGTTTGTTTGAACATGAAAATTTCACACCCTACTACTTTTTTTCTGCAATTTGAGAATTCTGTGGTGTATGAAAAATAACAAAAATATTGTGTCTAAAGTCCATAAAATTTTAGCATTAAATAATAACAAATAAGCTAAATAACTGACATATAAAATATCTACAATGCAGATTTGAATAGTAAAATGAAGCTATGGTATTTCACTCTATAAGCTTGCTCCAGAAAGCAATGGATTAAAGCCATGCCTAGACAATGCTAAATCGCAGCCAGACATTTTTTTTTCCAAACACACACAGGAATCATTCTTCTGAAACTCTGTGAAATCAGCTCTATTATAGAGGTTCACAATTGACTCATTTCTGCATCACCTTGGATATTCTAATCATTGCTGCTTTGTAAGCAGCTTTTGGTTCCCAAATTCCTGAAGACAATGTGCCCATACACATATAATCAGATGGAAAAGCAAAGGCACATACATAGCTCTGTACTGCATCAACCAGAGATTGGAATTGCTGAGAATGTACAATCTTTCTGAATAGCTCCGGTTGCTTTAGAAGTCACATTGATCCTGCACCAAAACATCACAAACATTGAATTCTAATACACAAAATCATTATACTGAATTGCATTCTGATGCAGCGACAACTGATTTAGTTTATAATCTGAGATTAACGATTGTACTCTCATCTATTCCACTCACCATTTTCCTTGAAAGCATTAAGTACAGGCTTACCACCATAATCTGTCACAGTACACAAATCAGATTACAAAAGACAGGGAAGGCCAGCTACATCTTTAAAAGTTGAATTGCAAAGGCAGATGGAAAGCAATTTCTGTCTACCCAATTCAAGTAGCTCATTAAAGTGGCTCATTAAAGTGGCCACAGAGGACACATTGTGGTTGACAGTATTAACTTGCATCACTTACTGATGTTTTCTGACAAGGCAAAATTGGAGTTAGTTAGCTGGTCTGTGCTTGTGAATCATTTTATAAAGCGGCCTTTAAGAAAGCCTGAGAGACCATATCACCTGCACAGATGTAGCAACAAGACACACAGATGGCAAGAAACAAAAAAACCCAAGAATAATCCTTCATATATTGATGACTTCTTGCAACAATATCTTTGCTTGTTGACTGTCAAATATCTGGAGAGGAGAAAAAACAGGAGCAAAATCAACAAACTGTCACCACTGGTGCACTGAAGATGATACAGCTCTAACAGAGCTGAGGAATTATTTTCCCAAATCCCAAACGCCAGTATCTCTTGCATCAAAAGCAATAACTATTGTTATAATGGCATCATCATCTAAAGAAAGGATCAAGCTACATTCATCAGACATAGAAGTCAGAGGGCAAACTATTCACTGGCTAGTCATTTCCAGCACAACAGATGTTGGTTATGGTTACTGGAGGCCAATCAGCTCAGTCCCAGGTCAACGCTGTAGGTGTTTCTCAGGGTAGTGTCTTCGGCCAAAATACCAGTTACTTCATCAGTGAGCCACCCACTATGACAATGATTGTGTACGATATACAGCTCATCAGATACTGAAGGAACCCATTCTCACTTGCGGCAAAACATGGACAGTATTCAGGCTTGGACTGGTAAGTGGCAAAAACCATTCATTAACAGCCAGGCAATGACCATCACCAATGACAGAACATCTACTTACTTCGCCATGACACTCAATGCCCTTAGAATCATCAAATACAACACCATCAAATAACCTAGGGGCCACCACTAATTAGAAACATAGCTGGACAAACCATCTAAATACAAGATAGTAGGAACTGCAGATGCTGGAGAATCCGAGACAACAAGGTGCAGGGCTGGATGAACACAGCAGGCCAAGCAGCATC
>NW_025976584.1:0-7358 GCF_021869965.1 Rhincodon typus | reverse complement strand
GCAGGGCTGGATGAACACAGCAGGCCAAGCAGCATCATAGGAGCAGAGAGGCTGACGTTTCGGGCCTAGACCCTTCATCAGAAAAGGGGGAGGGGGAGGGGTAGGGGGTTCTGAAATAAATAGGGAGAGAGTGGGAGGCGGATAGAAGAGGGATAGAGGAGAGGAAACAAACAGGTATTACAAGAGAGTTGCAGTGGGAGAGAGATCCCTTGAGGTTTGTCCTGAGGGAGGAGGGTAACTTCTTCAGGCTAGGCATCCTTAGAAGAGGCTTCGCAGTGGGGTTAAAATTGAATCAAATCCTTGCTGATTTTTTCACTACTCCTCACTAGCTCAGAGACATCGAAATTAATCACGATTTTGGAACTCTAAATCATTAAGACAACAAAATACAGCTCACACTTGTATGGTTTTTGGCAAACTTCATATATATGCAATAGATTTTTTTCAGTTGACCAACTATGACTGATTAACGAGAGGTAGATACAATTGGTAAGACAGCAGATTAGGTTATTCTACTTGACAACAATAGTTACCTGTGAATCATGTTAGGTCTTTCTCATTCAAGAAAATGTCAATTTAATCTTTTTTCCCATGTTTTGAAGCTTCATCTTTCACCACTTTGAGGCCTTTAGTGCTTTCAGCTGAGCACTAGGGTCTGCTCAACAATATGCCATATGCAACTCCAATAGCACAGCCAAGATTAACTAGTTTGCAGGATAACCTAAATACAGATATCTTAATAGAGCCATACAGCATAGAAACAGGCCCTTTGGCCCACCTTGTATATGCCAACCAACGAAAACCAAACTACACTAATCCCATTTACCTGCACTTGGTCCATAGCCTACTAATCTCTGGCATTTTAAGTGCTCATCCAGATGCTTCTCAAATGTTGTTGAAGTACCTGCCTCCACCACCCTCTTAAGGGAGCATGTTCCATATCTCTACCACCCTCCGAGTGAAATAAAAAGTTTTCTCAGATCTTCTCTAAACTACTTGCTCCTTATCTTAAACATTTGCCCTCTGGTCTTACACACACCTGCCATGGGGAAGAGATTCTCATAATCTACTGTTTATGCCTCTAATAATTTTGTATACCTCAAATCAGACGCCCCAGCCACCATCACCGCACCCCCAACCCAAAAAAAAAAATCTGGCCTATCCAGCCTGTCGTCATAACAGACTTTTCATCCCAGGCAACACCTCTGGTGAACCTCCTCTGCACCCTCTCCAGTGCTATCATATCCTTCCAATAGTGTGACAACTAGAACTACACACAGTACTCTGTCGCCTAACCAATATTTTACAAAATTGTAACAAGACTTCCTTGCTCCTATATTCTACTCCCTCCTAATGAAGGCAAGCATCCCGTATGCCTTCTTCACTACCCTGTAGACGTAAGCTGACACCTACACCAATGTTTCTTAATACGCCATAGGGATTTACAACTCATTACATATATCCTTCCCTTATTAGGCCTCCCAAAATGTATCATCTCACACTTATCAGGATTAAACTTCATCTGCTAATGTTCTGCCCCATTTACCATCTGATCAATAATCAGACTGTAGCCTGAGACCATTGATCTCGCTAACATCACCAATTTGTCATCTGTAAGCTTACTAATTATACTTCCTACATTCATACCCAAGTCTTTAATGTATAAGTCATTAATGTGCAAGGCCTTAATGTACAATTCATTAACCTTTCTAACACAAACTATATTCTCACCTAAGTACACTTATTAAAAAGTTGTACATACATTTGTTTTAAAATGTATTGCTTTGATGAGATTATTTTCAGCTTTTAAAATGTGGAGGTGCTTTAGCAGACAATTCATGTTTGCTACATCTCACCAGATAGAGCTGCCCTCCCAAAAATAAACCTCAAAGGGGCTTTTACGAGGATACTTTCCAATGGAACTCTACATAACAATGCTGAACAAAATTTGCCATTGACACTGGGCAAGAAAAATAAAATTCTTGCAAAACCGGCTGCAAATAGCACTACCAGCCTTAATTTGCTGAAAACAGAATACTACAAATAAGAGCTCCTGTCAACCAATATATACAATGACAGCCTACTCTGTACAGTCTAGACATAGCTGAATCCATAGAATCAAAATCATACAGCCAGTAAGTCCATCGTACTGAACAGATGAGAATTATATGCTGTAACTTTAATCCTGACAAAGCTGACAACAGTAAAATACATTGCAACTCTCTAGGTGAAAAGCAATTACAGTGTCTTTGCTTTAAAATAAGTAGATTCCTAATATTTGGGCGAGAACAGGCTAACCTGCCTTCTTTATCTCTGGACTAAGCCTTACTTTAATGGATAATGAATAAACTTATCACATTTACCTGAAGGTACTTCTTGCCCACACAATTTTTTACTTACAAAATTAAATTACTATTGAATGGACAATTATGTCATACAATAATGTCTGAATGTAACAACTGACAGTTTCTGTTGTCACAAATCACTGATACAGAAAATGACTGCTTTGTACTAAGTTTCAGAGTACCAAATGTAAGGCAGAAGTGTCTAAACTATGGTTGTGGCCATGTTTAGATATCTGGTCTCAAACATCCAATGACTCACTGACCTACAGTACTAATGAAATCAGAAGTAGTGGTGAAACAAAACATGAAATAGCTTGCATGCCTTTGTCTGGCTTAGAATCCTTTAATTCAGTTTTGTGGCTTTGTAGCACTTTCCCATCTGAGTCACATGGTCCAAGGTTCAATTCTCATTCCAGAGCTGGTGCACAAACCGCAAGACACTGCTGTTCAGTACTGGAATGTGCACTGCCTGAGCTACCATATTTTGGAGGAGACATTAAACTGAGAACTTGCTCAGACATCTGGTCATTATCACATTGTTGGTGGGAGTTTGCATTTCCTACATCTCAACCATGTCTATGCTTCAAACATACTTCATGGACTGTGAAGCACTTTGAGATGTCCAGTAGTTAAGGAAAGTGCTCTATACTTGCAAGTCTTTCTTACTCATTTCAAACGATCTTGTTATACAATCTTGTAAGCACTAAATTCCCCTGTGTGTTATTGGCATTCCTTAATTAAAATTACAGGAAAATTCTATTTCTTTTCAGTGTGTAAAATAATTTCAGATTAACAGAAGGATGCAATTGGATAGCTTCCAGAAGAAAGCTTTGTGAAGTCCAGTTCACCAATCTGCTCTTGGCGAGATAACAAGTACATGACAGTGGAGAAACCATTTATTTGAATTCCAATCCCACTGCAGGTGTCTGATCTCGCTCTCAGTGTCTTATCAGAGTAATGCAAAAAGCACAAGCTCTTAGGAGGAAAGCTAAACCTGCCCCCTTGCGATCATTCTAACTTAATATTTTAATGGTTGACTCACATGCAAAGTATATTTAATTACACCATGATATTTAAATGAAGCATCAAAACCTAAATTTTTTAAATTGTAAAGTTTTCGAATACTTCATCAACATGTTTGCAACATTTTGTAGATCATTTGTCCTGAATTGCATCAATCTTCATGGGAACGCTCTTTTGATAAGTTATATTTGTACTTTATTCAGCATTACAACACACCCTGGCAAAGGGGAGTTGGGCCACCTATCCAATGGATTCTTTCTGCCTCTGTGTGACGTCTGCTAGGAGGCACACAAAAATGGCCCAGCTCATGTATCTCTGTCTTTAATTTCTTACAGGGAAAGCATCCGGTGTCTGCTTCATACCTTTCTGAAAACTGAGATCAATGTTAGATCGGTGGTGAGATGAATTACAGCATAGAAAGTGAGGATAGGAAGTTTTAATCATGTCCAGGACAGTACTGGAAATCTGAAAACCCAAAATAAATCAAGATTCAAAGATGGAACATTTTTACATGCCACTTTTTAATGCTAGCATTCCTGAAGAACTGGCACACCTCACTGTGGGCAGAGACTTGGAATCTTGGAATGTTCAAAAAAAGTGCAAGTGTATGAAGCCCCATTCCCTTCAATATATAACATACAACCATATGGTCAAGATCTCCATTCAAACTAACAAAAATTCCAAAGGTATCAATTTATCTTTATTTTCCAATAAAACATGTATTTCCTCCAGTTAATCTGTCAAAATCAGAATAACATGCAATAAAGTATCACCTGTGTATAATTCATCTTTAAAAGATTTCTTGGCCCGCTTGTGGCTCAGTAGTAGTGTCCCTGCCCCTGGACTTGGAGGCCTGGTCCAAGTCCCACCTGCTCCAGAGGTGTGTAATAACATCTCTGAACAGGTTGATTAAGAAAAATAGGTGTAATGATTTCTTCTGGGAATAAATGAAATTAGATCCTGCCTTCAATCTCTTTCTCTTATCTAAAAGCCATTCAAGTTACTGAAGCCTATTACTATCCACTGCATCTATTATTTTTAAGACCGAGAACATGTTGACGAATCCTATTTTTTAAAAGCCCTATTAATGCAAAAATAGTCTATTTTCATATTGAGTCGAAAATCAAATCAGTCTGTCTCTTTTTCAATCTATACACACCTTTGAACATGACCAATGAATCTGCTGCCTAACAACTTTCCCTTTTTAGTGACGAATGTTATAGACAAGGTCAAGAACATAATGGTTGTTCAGAATGGAAGAACTTAGAACATTCAACATTGAAACAAGCCACTTAGGGGCTTCACGCACTTGTTTGTTACTGTAACATAAACACTTTTTGTAAATCACAATATAGTCACATAATCAACTCCTACGACACCATTTCCATTTCCTGTATAAAACACTGTTGGCGTCAGACTGGGTTTAATGGTGATTCAGGTAATTATAACTGGACTGTCCAACACATGAAACAAGATTCTTGCAGCTAGCAGGCAGGGCTAAAGTCTATTTCATATATCTGAGCCAAATTCAAATAAGTCACAGCAGTCAATTTTCTGCCAGCGATTTAAGAAAAACATACAAATAAAAAGCATAAAGTTTCCAACAAAATTGCAACACTGGCTCTTTGGGGATGTCCTGATGTCGTTAAAGGAAAGTAAGATTTTCTTTGTTAATATTCTGGGTGTAGTACATGCAGTGACATATTCCATAAACTCATGGGTTGAGTCAACTGTAAAGAGACAGATTCACTGGATACACGCTCTAGTCTAAATTATATTCAGTATAAGGACTGAAATTTAGGCCAAACTAGCTACAAGACTATAAGGCTAAAACAGTTACAAAGGATTAATGCTTTTTATTAGTTATGGATATGTTTCCTAAGGTTTTATTTCGGAAGGTACTGCATTCTTGCATTTTATGTTGAATGTCTACCAATTTGCCCAATTGAAACAAATTACCATTTTGATGCTTTGAAAAGGTCACAAGTGGAATAACATTCCTTTAACAGCCACCATTTTAAGAACAGCTTGCCTTTCTGCAGTTTCACAAGCAGTAAAACAACACTGTCCGATTTCACTCTTTAAAAGAAAAGTCAAACGTAGCTTTAAATGCTCCCTCCAACTCTATTTTACAGTTTGTTTGAACATGAAAATTTCACACCCTACTACTTTTTTTCTGCAATTTGAGAATTCTGTGGTGTATGAAAAATAACAAAAATATTGTGTCTAAAGTCCATAAAATTTTAGCATTAAATAATAACAAATAAGCTAAATAACTGACATATAAAATATCTACAATGCAGATTTGAATAGTAAAATGAAGCTATGGTATTTCACTCTATAAGCTTGCTCCAGAAAGCAATGGATTAAAGCCATGCCTAGACAATGCTAAATCGCAGCCAGACATTTTTTTTTCCAAACACACACAGGAATCATTCTTCTGAAACTCTGTGAAATCAGCTCTATTATAGAGGTTCACAATTGACTCATTTCTGCATCACCTTGGATATTCTAATCATTGCTGCTTTGTAAGCAGCTTTTGGTTCCCAAATTCCTGAAGACAATGTGCCCATACACATATAATCAGATGGAAAAGCAAAGGCACATACATAGCTCTGTACTGCATCAACCAGAGATTGGAATTGCTGAGAATGTACAATCTTTCTGAATAGCTCCGGTTGCTTTAGAAGTCACATTGATCCTGCACCAAAACATCACAAACATTGAATTCTAATACACAAAATCATTATACTGAATTGCATTCTGATGCAGCGACAACTGATTTAGTTTATAATCTGAGATTAACGATTGTACTCTCATCTATTCCACTCACCATTTTCCTTGAAAGCATTAAGTACAGGCTTACCACCATAATCTGTCACAGTACACAAATCAGATTACAAAAGACAGGGAAGGCCAGCTACATCTTTAAAAGTTGAATTGCAAAGGCAGATGGAAAGCAATTTCTGTCTACCCAATTCAAGTAGCTCATTAAAGTGGCTCATTAAAGTGGCCACAGAGGACACATTGTGGTTGACAGTATTAACTTGCATCACTTACTGATGTTTTCTGACAAGGCAAAATTGGAGTTAGTTAGCTGGTCTGTGCTTGTGAATCATTTTATAAAGCGGCCTTTAAGAAAGCCTGAGAGACCATATCACCTGCACAGATGTAGCAACAAGACACACAGATGGCAAGAAACAAAAAAACCCAAGAATAATCCTTCATATATTGATGACTTCTTGCAACAATATCTTTGCTTGTTGACTGTCAAATATCTGGAGAGGAGAAAAAACAGGAGCAAAATCAACAAACTGTCACCACTGGTGCACTGAAGATGATACAGCTCTAACAGAGCTGAGGAATTATTTTCCCAAATCCCAAACGCCAGTATCTCTTGCATCAAAAGCAATAACTATTGTTATAATGGCATCATCATCTAAAGAAAGGATCAAGCTACATTCATCAGACATAGAAGTCAGAGGGCAAACTATTCACTGGCTAGTCATTTCCAGCACAACAGATGTTGGTTATGGTTACTGGAGGCCAATCAGCTCAGTCCCAGGTCAACGCTGTAGGTGTTTCTCAGGGTAGTGTCTTCGGCCAAAATACCAGTTACTTCATCAGTGAGCCACCCACTATGACAATGATTGTGTACGATATACAGCTCATCAGATACTGAAGGAACCCATTCTCACTTGCGGCAAAACATGGACAGTATTCAGGCTTGGACTGGTAAGTGGCAAAAACCATTCATTAACAGCCAGGCAATGACCATCACCAATGACAGAACATCTACTTACTTCGCCATGACACTCAATGCCCTTAGAATCATCAAATACAACACCATCAAATAACCTAGGGGCCACCACTAATTAGAAACATAGCTGGACAAACCATCTAAATACAAGATAGTAGGAACTGCAGATGCTGGAGAATCCGAGACAACAAGGTGCAGGGCTGGATGAACACAGCAGGCCAAGCAGCATC
>NW_025976583.1:0-7359 GCF_021869965.1 Rhincodon typus | reverse complement strand
GCCTCAAAATAAGGGGAAGCAGATTTAGGACTGAGTTGGGGAAGAACTTCTTCAGCCAAAGGGTTGTGAATCCGTGGAATTCCATGCCCAGTGAAGCACTTGAGGCTACCTCGTTGAACATTTTTAAGGCACAGATAGATTTTTGAACAGTAAAGGAATTAAGGGTTGTGGTGAGCGGGTGGATAAGTGGAGCTGAGTCTCAAAAAGATCAGCCTGGGTCTTATTGAATGACGGAGCAGGCTCAAGGGGCCAGATGGCCTACTCCTGCTCCTAGTTCTCAGATCTTTTGTCTTATCAACTCATCTAACTTGCTACAAATATTGGCTTCATTCAGATTAAGAACCTTAAGCATTGCATTTTTAACATTATTATTTACTCTGGTTCTAATTGCTACTGCACTCTTTGTGTAGAGTGCACTCTGCACTCTACTATTTTCACCACTTCCTGTCATGCTTTGATTGTGCAGAATAGTCTAACAGTGTCGTTTCTTCCAGCTTTGCTACCCATACTTCTGAATAATAGCAAATGTCCCATTCTGCTGAAGGGCTTCCACTTAGTCAAGCTGCTTTTGACTCTTCATTTGAAACACTACTGCATGTTTATTCTTCACTCCTTATAAAGCAGTCAGTCTTTACTTTTGCAATCACATCTTTGGCTGCGTTGAATGTTAAAAGACTTATCATAAGGGGAGATGATGGCCTCATGGAGATCGCTGGACTGTTGATCCAGACCCCTGATGTTCTTCTGGTGAACCTGGATCGGAATCCGACGACAGCAGAATATATAGTAGAATTTGAATTCAATTATTTTTTAAAAAGCTGGAATTAAAAGTCTAATGATGGCCAAAAATTAAATGTCAGGAAAACCCCACCTGGTTCACTAATGTCCTTTAGGGAAGGAAACTGGCTTCTTGACCTGGTCTGAATTACATGTGACTCCAGACCCACATCAATGTGGTTGACTCTTAACTGCCCTCTGGGCAATTAGGGATGGGCAATAAATACTGCCCTAGCCAGTGACACCCTCAACCCATGAATGAATTTAAAAAAATGAAAAATCTTTCTGCAGAACTCTGAAGCATCAGGCACAAAGTGTGGCTGTGACAAATATTCATTGCAGCAAAACAGATGAAAAACAGCATACTGTCCGTGCTTCACCATGTGGATCTCCGTTTTGTATCTCTTGAGTTTTCCTCAACATTCTGGTCAATGCACTTTCCTAGAACCAGAGGTTCAGGTTTTTTAAAAAATTGTACCAAGACCTTCAATCACTGATGCTCAATCCATGCTAATTCATTATCCCAAATAACAAGAGATCCTATCTGTACAATCTCATTTATCTGCTATCTTACCAAATGTCTTCTGAAAATCCAATACACCACATCTACCAGTTTCCCTTTATCAATTCTGCTTGTTATATCCTTAAAAAATGCCAACAGTTCTACAACAGAACCCAACATGGTATGATGGGCCAAATGACCTCTTTCTGTGCTGTATCTTTCTAGATGCAACTCTAGACATTGTAGACACGCTGACAGTCTATGTGGCTAAGTTAGAATGCTCAGTGTGCTGTGAGAAGGAGCAGTTGATGTTAGATAAACATTTGAGGGAGAAATAGAAGATAGTGCTGATTGACTTCGAGATATAGTCATTTGGTAGAGGTTCATGCACATAAAGTATCTAATGTTACCGGTTGATAATTCAAGTCAGCAATGGGGTTCAATATCAGAGCTGGGAACTATTTCGTCTTCAGTGGATTCTCAACCAGTAAATCAGACATTTTCTTCTGGTTACACATACCAACAAATGCATCAAAAGAAACAACGGAATTCAAATTTTGAATCAAAACTACTGTCAGTTTGCTGTCTCTGAATTTCCCTGACATTCATGCCTGTGTTATTATTGTTCTTACTTCAGTGGCACAACACAATGACTGAATCTATCTCGCAATAGCAGCGAACTGGAACCAGGTTAAGGTGCAGTGACAATACTTATTTTCCAAATGATCTTCACAGCAAGCATTGGGCCCCTGTGGTAATGTGAGTTTGAGATAAAGGGACAACCAATGGAACATTCCATGCATTTGTTGATGAGACTAACAGGTATCACCCAGGAATGCAAAATATCTACAAACACTGCAATTCTGAGCCATGTGAGTGGCATGGTGGCTCTATGGGCTACACTGCTGCCTCACAGCAGTGGGGGCCCGGGTTCGATCCTAGCCTCAGTAAACCTATAACTTGTCTCTAAGTGAAGAGAATGAGCACTTGATTAACCTTCATGAGGCAGATAGGGACACTGTGTACCACAGCTGGCTTGTGTATGTGCTTCACAAATGGCAGTTGAACCAAAAGCTTGTGTGTCAGTGCAAAAAGCAATTATGAAGTTAAATGCAATATTGACCTTTCAGTTAAGACACTTCCATGTAAATAAGTGGAATTTATGCTTCAGTTATTCAAAGCCTTGGTCAGACTCCATCAGAATTCCAGCCCAAAACAGAACTGGAGTGATTTACAGGAGGGTGAATCCAGGACCTACACTTGGAGGAACTGACTCAGAAAAGGCAGTCAATGGACATTGAAATAATTTGAGAAAAGTTAAGACTTGGATCTTGAACTTAGTTACTTGCAAAGACCAGCAGTTGAGAGAAGCAGCTGTGATGGGATTTTGGCTTGTAGCTTTAGAGGGTGAACGGAACTGGGGACCTGAGAGGGATGTCAATAGGCCACGTTCCGTAAACTAATAAAAAGCACATTGGCCGCTAACTGCATTTCCAGTGGAATGACAGCCTCATAGTCAAACAGTAGACTGAGATTGTACATAAGGTTATTCAATTTAACTGGGCAGAGGATAAGCAGTGAAGCTGGAAACAGAGACAGGAAATTGTTGTTGCCTTTAAATTGGTTGCCACTGAGCAGAAAGAAATTGTGTCTTATTGAAGGTAGGCAATTGGACAGTGCATAGCAGTGCCTGAGTAGAATTGAACAGTCATAAGCTTCTAAACAACAAGCCTCGGATTTCAGATCAACTCACAGGCGAGAATGTAGACCAAGAGTCAGCAAACTGGCATCAGTTTGGTGAAACAATTCTCTGTTTATGTTATGCGACTACATTTTTCCAATTTGACCCCATGACTATCTACAATGCTGGAAGGTGTAGCTCAATGTTAGAACATTTGCCTGCACTGCAGTGTCCCTCTGTTCAACTCTGGGTATCCTTTCCCTGTCATTTATGATGCATAACATCATGTTCACCAAACCAGCTGTCGAATCGTGTCAGTCAATGATGAGAACTCTACAGAAAAGCATTGTGTCAATTGTACACACCAGCAAAAAAAAAACAATGTCCAATCATTCTTGAAATGGCTCTAACTCTCTCTCACCTTTCCACTATTCCTCAGTTCCCTGTGCCATTGGCTATTTGATCCTCAAATGTAGAAGCTAAAATGTGACTGTAAAGTATGAATAAGTGTAGCTGTGTGGTGCTATATTTCTGTCCAGCTCACTAAGATCTTCATCCCTTACATTTGGACTATAAAGAGGCAAAAATTGAGAAAGTAAGCAACTTTTAAAAAATTCATTCACAGGATGTGATCATTGATGGCTAGGCCAGCATTTATTGCCCATCCCTAATTACTAAGAGGGCAGTTGAGAGTCAACCACATTGCATTGGTCTGGAGTCACTTGTAGACCAGACCAGGTAAGATGAAGGGTCTAGGCCCGAAACATCAGCCTCTCTGCTCCTATGATGCTGCTTGGCCTGCTGTGTTCATCCAGCCCTGCACCTTGTTGTCTCGGATTCTCCAGCATCTGCAGTTCTTACTATCTCAGGTAAGGAGAGCAGTTTCCTTTCCTAAAGGGCATTACTGAACCAGTCAGGGAATACTGGAATAACAAGTTGAGAGCTGGATGAACACAGCAGGCCGAGCAGCATCAGAGGAGCAGGAAGGCTGACGGTTCGGGCCGAGACCCTTCACTGATGCAGATCATGAAGCATCTGTGGAGAAAGAACCAGAGGGTAAATTTGATACCAGCATATGCCCATGGATTAAAATATCAGTGGAAAAGTTGACTGTGTTATCTCGATCCTGAGTTTACATTTTCTCACTCACTCTTCACATCCCTCCTGCCTCCAACTCAAAGTTCTGCATATGCTACATATACACACAATGAGAGTTCCACATACTTCTCACTATCTGCAAAATTAAAGTGATTAAACAGTTTGGAACCAGGATTGCTGACTTTTAGAACAACAAGATGTATTTCAGATTATGACATTCCTGTTCTTCATCTCCGATGTTGTGTTGTGCTGTGGACTGTTTTATTCTAACACTACAGCTGCACAGGTGAGGAAGTAGCTCAGTACTAGAGCATCTGATTACTTATCAATGTGTTCCCCATTTCAAGTCTGTGTGCATTCTTTCTCGTCTTTATTAAGGTTGTCCAACTCTCTTTCTACAGGGGTCTGTTGTGCCACCGTGGGAGTGCCCTCAGAGATGTGCCATCTGTCTGAACAGGGTTGATTAAAAGGAAATCTAACTGGAGCAATCAAGAACATAATGTTGCATGAGCTGTTTGGTTGCCTTATTGAAAAAGCAAGACTTGGTACAGTGTTGTTTCATAGAACATAGAACTGTACAGAATAAAAACCGAAAGAGCTGTGGATGCTGTAAATCAGGAACAAAAATAAAGTTGCTGGAAAAGCTCATCAGGTCTGGCAGCATCTGTGAAGAAAAAAACAGAGTTAACGTTTCGAGTCCGGTGACCCTTCCTCAGAACAGGACCCGAAACGTTAACTCTGTTTTTTTACCTTACAGATACTGCCAGACCGGCTGAGCTTTTCCAGCAGCTTTGTCTTTGCATAGAACAGTACAGCACAGGAATGGGTCCATTGGCCCATGATGTTGTGCCGAACATGACGCCAAATTAAGCTAACCCCTTCTGCCCGCCCTTGGTTCATATCCCTCCATTCCTTGCATATTCATGTGTTTATCTAAAAGCCCTTTAAATGCCTTAATCATATCTGCCTCCACCATCACCCCTGGCAGCACATTCCATACTCCTACCACGCTCTGTGTAAAAAAACCTGCCCGTCACATCTCCTTTGAACTTTCCCCCTCTCACCTTAAATGCATGGCCCTTAGTATTAGACATTTCAGCTTGAGGAAAATACTCTGACCGTCAACCCTATCTATACATCTCTTAATTTTATAGACTTCTATCAAGTTTTGCCTCAGCCTCTGCCACTTCAGAGAAATCAACCCATGTTTTTCTCGCCTCTCCTTAGAGCTCATATCCTCTAATCCTGGCAGCACCCTGGTAACCCTCTTCTACACCCTCTCCAAAGCCTTCACATCGTCCCTGTAATGTGGTGACCAGAATTGAACGCAATACTCTAATTGCGGCCTAACCAAAGTCTTATAAAGTTCATTCTTGACTAATTTCTGCAATTCATTCTAGATTTTCTCCTGCTTTCCAATCCCAGGGAAATTGGACCATTAACCACAATGAACCATATCATTCTGAATGAGTCAACTGCAGAGCTGAGTCTAGGGGCTTTATGTCTATCATACAGAATTATTGTCTAATTCATGATAACAGCAGCTGTAGCCACGTTAACTTCTCACAGTTGAAGTTTGACAGCTCTCTCCATAATATTGGCACTGCATGCATCATCTTTCAGTACATCAGCACTTTGCTCAAAACACTATGCAAAGGATTTGAACCAGATGTGGAAGAAAGTAGAATGTAAGATTAAGGTTTAACAACTCTTTATCCTTTTTTTATTCAATTCTTAAAGATACGTTTGTTTTGGACCATTGGATTCTCTGACGGTAAAGATGGCAGTTTCCTTCCCTAAAGGGCATGCGTGGCAGGATTTGAACCTGGTTCTCCAGAACATTACCTGGGTCTTGAGATTAACAGTCCAGCGAAAATGCCACTAGGCCAGCAGCCCCCCAATTCATTGTCAGTAAAGCGATTTGTGTGGGAGGGAGTCACAAATGGTGCTAAATAATATATTTTCGTCTATGATCTCCTTTGGAATTCTTTCGCTGAAAGTGAAGATGCCCATCTTTCCTCAGTCTTTTCCTCATGGCTTAGGCCTCAATTTTCAGCAATAAACCTCATGGTACTCTTCCAAATGCTTGATAACAGCTTGATTACCAGGCTGAGCCTTAACCCGATTCTGATACACTCACCACCCAGTCACTCAGACAGGCCCGAGAATAGATTTACTGCTGCTGACCTGCATTGATTGGATACGATCACTGCTTCCAGAACGTGGACTTCATCAAGACACCCTCCGTGTTCAAGCGAAGGCAAGTACCCGGAAGAGGGCAGCAGAGCGGTGATGCTGATCGGTTGACGTGGTGAAGAGCTGCATCAGTGCAGTCACTGCTTCCAGAAGGTGGTTTGCGGAGGGGCTGTTGTCAAGTAACAGTAAATTAATTTACTTTGTTACGAATGCTGAGGGTGGCTCAGTGATTTGCATTGCTGCCTTACGGAGCCAGGGATCCGGGTTTGATTCCACCCTCAGGCAACCGTCTGTGTGGAGTTTGCACATTCTCCCCGTGTCTGTGTGGGTTTCCTTCCAGGTGCTCTGGTTTCCTCCCGTCAAAGATGTGCAGGTTATGGTCGATTAGATATGCTAAATTGCTCATGGTGTCCAGGGATGTGCAGGCTAGGTGGATTGGCCATGGGAGATGCAGGATGACAGAGATAGGGTAGGGGATGGGTCTGGGTGGGATACTGTTCGGAGGGTCAGTGTGGATTCAATGGGTTGAAGTGCCTGCTTCCACACTGTAGCAATTCTATGATTCTAATTGATCACACATTTTGAAGTAAATGACTGAATAACCATTACACAAACTTGGCTGCATGATGACTTGGAGATATTGCATTTTGTTCCCTCATATAAATCATTAATATATTGTGAATACCTGGGGTTCGAGCTTTGGAGTGTTGAATGATATTCAAGAAGAAAATGAATCCAAATAAAGATGAACGGGGAGCGGTGATAATTAAGGACGGCAGGTACACAAGAGTGAGACGTGATCTTGGTTCAGGAGATCAAGAAGCAGAATCAGTTTGGGTGTAGATAAGGGATAATGAGAGAAAGAAGTCAGAACACTCTACAGGCCTTGTAACTGTAGCCAGATATATAGGACAAAGCATACAATAAAAAAAAGATTGGATGCTTGAGCTAAAAGGAGAGCAATAATCATGGGGAACTTTAGTCTGAATGTTAACTGGAAAAATCAGATTTGTAACAATAGCCTAAATAAGCAGCTTTTAAAATGTTTCCAAGACAGTTTCTTAATGCGGCATTTTCTGGAACTGACGAGAGAACAGGTTACATT
>NW_025976582.1:0-7359 GCF_021869965.1 Rhincodon typus | reverse complement strand
GCCTCAAAATAAGGGGAAGCAGATTTAGGACTGAGTTGGGGAAGAACTTCTTCAGCCAAAGGGTTGTGAATCCGTGGAATTCCATGCCCAGTGAAGCACTTGAGGCTACCTCGTTGAACATTTTTAAGGCACAGATAGATTTTTGAACAGTAAAGGAATTAAGGGTTGTGGTGAGCGGGTGGATAAGTGGAGCTGAGTCTCAAAAAGATCAGCCTGGGTCTTATTGAATGACGGAGCAGGCTCAAGGGGCCAGATGGCCTACTCCTGCTCCTAGTTCTCAGATCTTTTGTCTTATCAACTCATCTAACTTGCTACAAATATTGGCTTCATTCAGATTAAGAACCTTAAGCATTGCATTTTTAACATTATTATTTACTCTGGTTCTAATTGCTACTGCACTCTTTGTGTAGAGTGCACTCTGCACTCTACTATTTTCACCACTTGCTGTCATGCTTTGATTGTGCAGAATAGTCTAACAGTGTCGTTTCTTCCAGCTTTGCTACCCATACTTCTGAATAATAGCAAATGTCCCATTCTGCTGAAGGGCTTCCAATTAGTCAAGCTGCTTTTGACTCTTCATTTGAAACACTACTGCATGTTTATTCTTCACTCCTTATAAAGCAGTCAGTCTTTACTTTTGCAATCACATCTTTGGCTGCGTTGAATGTGAAAAGACTTATCATAAGGGGAGATGATGGCCTCATGGAGATCGCTGGACTGTTGATCCAGACCCCTGATGTTCTTCTGGTGAACCTGGATCGGAATCCCACTACAGCAGAATATATAGTAGAATTTGAATTCAATTATTTTTTAAAAAGCTGGAATTAAAAGTCTAATGATGGCCAAAAATTAAATGTCAGGAAAACCCCACCTGGTTCACTAATGTCCTTTAGGGAAGGAAACTGGCTTCTTGACCTGGTCTGAATTACATGTGACTCCAGACCCACATCAATGTGGTTGACTCTTAACTGCCCTCTGGGCAATTAGGGATGGGCAATAAATACTGCCCTAGCCAGTGACACCCTCAACCCATGAATGAATTTAAAAAAATGAAAAATCTTTCTGCAGAACTCTGAAGCATCAGGCACAAAGTGTGGCTGTGACAAATATTCATTGCAGCAAAACAGATGAAAAACAGCATACTGTCCGTGCTTCACCATGTGGATCTCCGTTTTGTATCTCTTGAGTTTTCCTCAACATTCTGGTCAATGCACTTTCCTAGAACCAGAGGTTCAGGTTTTTTAAAAAATTGTACCAAGACCTTCAATCACTGATGCTCAATCCATGCTAATTCATTATCCCAAATAACAAGAGATCCTATCTGTCCAATCTCATTTATCTGCTATCTTACCAAATGTCTTCTGAAAATCCAATACACCACATCTACCAGTTTCCCTTTATCAATTCTGCTTGTTATATCCTTAAAAAATGCCAACAGTTCTACAACAGAACCCAACATGGTATGATGGGCCAAATGACCTCTTTCTGTGCTGTATCTTTCTAGATGCAACTCTAGACATTGTAGACACGCTGACAGTCTATGTGGCTAAGTTAGAATGCTCAGTGTGCTGTGAGAAGGAGCAGTTGATGTTAGATAAACATTTGAGGGAGAAATAGAAGATAGTGCTGATTGACTTCGAGATATAGTCATTTGGTAGAGGTTCATGCACATAAAGTATCTAATGTCACCGGTTGATAATTCAAGTCAGCAATGGGGTTCAATATCAGAGCTGGGAACTATTTCGTCTTCAGTGGATTCTCAACCAGTAAATCAGACATTTTCTTCTGGTTACACATACCAACAAATGCATCAAAAGAAACAACGGAATTCAAATTTTGAATCAAAAATACTGTCAGTTTGCTGTCTCTGAATTTCTCTGACATTCATGCCTGTGTTATTATTGTTCTTACTTCAGTGGCACAACACAATGACTGAATCTATCTCGCAATAGCAGCGAACTGGAACCAGGTTAAGGTGCAGTGACAATACTTATTTTCCAAATGATCTTCACAGCAAGCATTGGGCCCCTGTGGTAATGTGAGTTTGAGATAAAGGGACAACCAATGGAACATTCCATGCATTTGTTGATGAGACTAACAGGTATCACCCAGGAATGCGAAATATCTACAAACACTGCAATTCTGAGCCATGTGAGTGGCATGGTGGCTCTATGGGCTACACTGCTGCCTCACAGCAGTGGGGGCCCGGGTTCGATCCTAGCCTCAGTAAACCTATAACTTGTCTCTAAGTGAAGAGAATGAGCACTTGATTAACCTTCATGAGGCAGATAGGGACACTGTGTACCACAGCTGGGTTGTGTATGTGCTTCACAAATGGCAGTTGAACCAAAAGCTTGTGTGTCAGTGCAAAAGCAATTATGAAGTTAAATGCAATATTGACCTTTCAGTTAAGACACTTCCATGTAAATAAGTGGAATTTATGCTTCAGTTATTCAAAGCCTTGGTCAGACTCCATCAGAATTCCAGCCCAAAACAGAACTGGAGTGATTTACAGGAGGGTGAATCCAGGACCTACACTTGGAGGAACTGACTCAGAAAAGGCAGTCAATGGACATTGAAATAATTTGAGAAAAGTTAAGACTTGGATCTTGAACTTAGTTACTTGCAAAGACCAGCAGTTGAGAGAAGCAGCTGTGATGGGATTTTGGCTTGTAGCTTTAGAGGGTGAACGGAACTGGGGACCTGAGAGGGATGTCAATAGGCCACGTTCCGTAAACTAATAAAAAGCACATTGGCCGCTAACTGCATTTCCAGTGGAATGACAGCCTCAGAGTCAAACAGTAGACTGAGATTGTACATAAGGTTATTCAATTTAACTGGGCAGAGGATAAGCAGTGAAGCTGGAAACGGAGACAGGAAATTGTTGTTGCCTTTAAATTGGTTGCCACTGAGCAGAAAGAAATTGTGTCTTATTGAAGGTAGGCAATTGGACAGTGCATAGCAGTGCCTGAGTAGAATTGAACAGTCATAAGCTTCTAAACAACAAGCCTCGGATTTCAGATCAACTCACAGGCGAGAATGTAGACCAAGAGTCAGCAAACTGGCATCAGTTTGGTGAAACAATTCTCTGTTTATGTTATGCCACTACATTTTTCCAATTTGACCCCATGACTATCTACAATGCTGGAAGGTGTAGCTCAATGTTAGAACATTTGCCTGCACTGCAGTGTCCCTCTGTTCAACTCTGGGTATTCTTTCCCTGTCATTTATGATGCATAACATCATGTTCACCAAACCAGCTGTCGAATCGTGTCAGTCAATGATGAGAACTCTACAGAAAAGCATTGTGTCAATTGTACACACCAGCAAAAAAAAAACAATGTCCAATCATTCTTGAAATGGCTCTAACTCTCTCTCACCTTTCCACTATTCCTCAGTTCCCTGTGCCATTGGCTATTTGATCCTCAAATGTAGAAGCTAAAATGTGACTGTAAAGTATGAATAAGTGAAGCTGTGTGGTGCTATATTTCTGTCCAGCTCACTAAGATCTTCATCCCTTACATTTGGACTATAAAGAGGCAAAAATTGAGAAAGTAAGCAACTTTTAAAAAATTCATTCACAGGATGTGATCATTGATGGCTAGGCCAGCATTTATTGCCCATCCCTAATTACTAAGAGGGCAGTTGAGAGTCAACCACATTGCATTGGTCTGGAGTCACTTGTAGACCAGACCAGGTAAGATGAAGGGTCTAGGCCCGAAACATCAGCCTCTCTGCTCCTATGATGCTGCTTGGCCTGCTGTGTTCATCCAGCCCTGCACCTTGTTGTCTCGGATTCTCCAGCATCTGCAGTTCTTACTATCTCAGGTAAGGAGAGCAGTTTCCTTTCCTAAAGGGCATTACTGAACCAGTCAGGGAATACTGGAATAACAAGTTGAGAGCTGGATGAACACAGCAGGCCGAGCAGCATCAGAGGAGCAGGAAGGCTGATGGTTCGGGCCTAGACCCTTCACTGATGCAGATCATGAAGCATCTGTGGAGAAAGAACCAGAGGGTAAATTTGATACCATCATATGCCCATGGATTAAAATATCAGTGGAAAAGTTGACTGTGTTATCTCGATCCTGAGTTTACATTTTCTCACTCACTCTTCACATCCCTCCTGCCTCCAACTCAAAGTTCTGCATATGCTACATATACACACAATGAGAGTTCCACATACTTCTCACTATCTGCAAAATTAAAGTGATTAAACAGTTTGGAACCAGGATTGCTGACTTTTAGAACAACAAGATGTATTTCAGATTATGACATTCCTGTTCTTCATCTCCGATGTTGTGTTGTGCTGTGGACTGTTTTATTCTAACACGACAGCTGCACAGGTGAGGAAGTAGCTCAGTACTAGAGCATCTGATTACTTATCAATGTGTTCCCCATTTCAAGTCTGTGTGCATTCTTTCTCGTCTTTATTAAGGTTGTCCAACTCTCTTTCTACAGGGGTCTGTTGTGCCACCGTGGGAGTGCCCTCAGAGATGTGCCATCTGTCTGAACAGGGTTGATTAAAAGGAAATCTAACTGGAGCAATCAAGAACATAATGTTGCATGAGCTGTTTGGTTGCCTTATTGAAAAAGCAAGACTTGGTACAGTGTTGTTTCATAGAACATAGAACTGTACAGAATAAAAACCGAAAGAGCTGTGGATGCTGTAAATCAGGAACAAAAATAAAGTTGCTGGAAAAGCTCATCAGGTCTGGCAGCATCTGTGAAGAAAAAAACAGAGTTAACGTTTCGAGTCCGGTGACCCTTCCTCAGAACAGGACCCGAAACGTTAACTCTGTTTTTTTACCTTACAGATACTGCCAGACCGGCTGAGCTTTTCCAGCAGCTTTGTCTTTGCATAGAACAGTACAGCACAGGAATGGGTCCATTGGCCCATGATGTTGTGCCGAACATGACGCCAAATTAAGCTAACCCCTTCTGCCCGCCCTTGGTTCATATCCCTCCATTCCTTGCATATTCATGTGTTTATCTAAAAGCCCTTTAAATGCCTTAATCATATCTGCCTCCACCATCACCCCTGGCAGCACATTCCATACTCCTACCACGCTCTGTGTAAAAAAACCTGCCCGTCACATCTCCTTTGAACTTTCCCCCTCTCACCTTAAATGCATGGCCCTTAGTATTAGACATTTCAGCTTGAGGAAAATACTCTGACCGTCAACCCTATCTATACATCTCTTAATTTTATAGACTTCTATCAAGTTTTGCCTCAGCCTCTGCCACTTCAGAGAAATCAACCCATGTTTTTCTCGCCTCTCCTTAGAGCTCATATCCTCTAATCCTGGCAGCACCCTGGTAACCCTCTTCTACACCCTCTCCAAAGCCTTCACATCGTCCCTGTAATGTGGTGACCAGAATTGAACGCAATACTCTAATTGCGGCCTAACCAAAGTCTTATAAAGTTCATTCTTGACTAATTTCTGCAATTCATTCTAGATTTTCTCCTGCTTTCCAATCCCAGGGAAATTGGACCATTAACCACAATGAACCATATCATTCTGAATGAGTCAACTGCAGAGCTGAGTCTAGGGGCTTTATGTCTATCATACAGAATTATTGTCTAATTCATGATAACAGCAGCTGTAGCCACGTTAACTTCTCACAGTTGAAGTTTGACAGCTCTCTCCATAATATTGGCACTGCATGCATCATCTTTCAGTACATCAGCACTTTGCTCAAAACACTATGCAAAGGATTTGAACCAGATGTGGAAGAAAGTAGAATGTAAGATTAAGGTTTAACAACTCTTTATCCTTTTTTTATTCAATTCTTAAAGATACGTTTGTTTTGGACCATTGGATTCTCTGACGGTAAAGATGGCAGTTTCCTTCCCTAAAGGGCATGCGTGGCAGGATTTGAACCTGGTTCTCCAGAACATTACCTGGGTCTTGAGATTAACAGTCCAGCGAAAATGCCACTAGGCCAGCAGCCCCCCCAATTCATTGTCAGTAAAGCGATTTGTGTGGGAGGGAGTCACAAATGGTGCTAAATAATATATTTTCGTCTATGATCTCCTTTGGAATTCTTTCGCTGAAAGTGAAGATGCCCATCTTTCCTCAGTCTTTTCCTCATGGCTTAGGCCTCAATTTTCAGCAATAAACCTCATGGTACTCTTCCAAATGCTTGATAACATCTTGATCACCAGGCTGAGCCTTAACCCGATTCTGATACATTCACCACCCAGTCACTCAGACAGGCCCGAGAATAAATTTACTGCTGCTGACCTGCATTGATTGGATACGATCACTGCTTCCAGAACGTGGACTTCATCAAGACACCCTCCGTGTTCAAGCGAAGGCAAGTACCCGGAAGAGGGCAGCAGAGCGGTGATGCTGATCGGTTGACGTGGTGAAGAGCTGCATCAGTGCAGTCACTGCTTCCAGAAGGTGGTTTGCGGAGGGGCTGTTGTCAAGTAACAGTAAATTAATTTACTTTGTTACGAATGCTGAGGGTGGCTCAGTGATTTGCATTGCTGCCTTACGGAGCCAGGGATCCGGGTTTGATTCCACCCTCAGGCAACCGTCTGTGTGGAGTTTGCACATTCTCCCCGTGTCTGTGTGGGTTTCCTTCCAGGTGCTCTGGTTTCCTCCCGTCAAAGATGTGCAGGTTATGGTCGATTAGATATGCTAAATTGCTCATGGTGTCCAGGGATGTGCAGGCTAGGTGGATTGGCCATGGGAGATGCAGGATGACAGAGATAGGGTAGGGGATGGGTCTGGGTGGGATACTGTTCGGAGGGTCAGTGTGGATTCAATGGGTTGAAGTGCCTGCTTCCACACTGTAGCAATTCTATGATTCTAATTGATCACACATTTTGAAGTAAATGACTGAATAACCATTACACAAACTTGGCTGCATGATGACTTGGAGATATTGCATTTTGTTCCCTCATATAAATCATTAATATATTGTGAATACCTGGGGTTCGAGCTTTGGAGTGTTGAATGATATTCAAGAAGAAAATGAATCCAAATAAAGATGAACGGGGAGCGGTGATAATTAAGGACGGCAGGTACACAAGAGTTAGACGTGATCTTGGTTCAGGAGATCAAGAAGCAGAATCAGTTTGGGTGTAGATAAGGGATAATGAGAGAAAGAAGTCAGAACACTCTACAGGCCTTGTAACTGTAGCCAGATATATAGGACAAAGCATACAATAAAAAAAAGATTGGATGCTTGAGCTAAAAGGAGAGCAATAATCATGGGGAACTTTAGTCTGAATGTTAACTGGAAAAATCAGATTTGTAACAATAGCCTAAATAAGCAGCTTTTAAAATGTTTCCAAGACAGATTCTTAATGCGGCATTTTCTGGAACTGACGAGAGAACAGGTTACATT
>NW_025976581.1:0-7359 GCF_021869965.1 Rhincodon typus | reverse complement strand
GAGACAACAAGGTGCAGGGCTGGATGAACACAGCAGGCCAAGCAGCATCATAGGAGCAGAGAGGCTGACGTTTCGGGCCTAGACCCTTCATCAGAAAAGGGGGAGGGGAAGGGGGTTTTGAAATAAATAGGGAGAGAGTGGGAGGCGGATAGAAGAGGGATAGAGGAGAGGATAGGTGGAGAGGAAACAAACAGGTCGAAGAGGCGGGGATGGGGCCAGGAAAGGTGAGTGTAGGTAGGGAGTTAGGAAGGGGATAGGTCAGTCCAGGGAGGACGGACAGGTCAAGGGGGCGGGATGAGGTTGGTCAGTAGGAGATGGAGGTGCGGCTTGAGGTGGGAGGAGGGGATAGGTGGGAGGAAGAACAGGTTAGGGAGGCAGGGACGAGTTGGACTGGTTTTGGGATGCGGTGGGGGGAGGGGAGATTTTGAAACTTGTGAAATCCACATTGATACCATTGGGCTGCAGGGTTCCCAAGCGGAATATGAGTTGCTGTTCCTGCAACCTTCGGGTGGCATCGTTGTGGCACTGCAGGAGGCCCAGGATGGACATGTCGTCTGAGGAATGGGAGGGGGAGTTGAAATGGTTCGCGACTGGGAGGTGCAGTTGTTTGTTGCGAACCGTTTGTTACAAACTGCTTTTTAACAGAAGTCATAAAGGTAATCATACTTACCCCATAGTCTCACTGACATTCAAATATGACAGATGTGTCTTAGATACAACACAAACTGACTGTACCAAAAGTAAAACTGAACAGTGAAAACACTACTCCTAAAGGTTAAGTCCAGGTATAAGTCAGGAGTGTGATGGAATACTCCCCACTTGCCTGGATGGGTGCAGTCCCAACAACACTCAAGAAGCTTGACACCATCCAGGACAAAGCAGCCGCTTGATTGGCATCACATCGACAAGTATCCACTCCCTCCACCACCGACGCTCAGTAGCAGCAGTGTGTACTATCTACAAGATGCACTGCAGAAACTCACCAAAGATCCTCAGACAGCACCTTCCAAACCCACGACCACTTCCATCTAGAAGGACAAGGGCATCAGACATATGGGAACACCACCACCTGAAAATTACTCCCTAAGCCACCCACTGTCCTGATTTGGAAATATATTGCCGTTCCTTCACTGTCATTGGGTCAAGATCCTGGAATTCCCTCCCTAAGGGCATTATGAGTCTCCTACAGCGCATGGGCTACAGGGGTTCAAGAAGGCAGCTCACCATCACCATCTCAAGGACAACTAGGAACAGGCAATAAATGCCTGACCATCCATTGACACTCTATCATTTGCGACAGTTTAAAAAAAAGAGGATAGGGAGACATGATACCACCAGCAAATAACATTTTTCTTTTTATTTCAATTATTCGAGACTTTTCTGTAAGTAACTGCAGACAAGCCTCATGGCTGAGTCACATCACTCAACCAGTACATTCAGAACAATGGACAACAACAACATACATTTATATAGTCTGTCTGTCCTTTCACCTTTTCTGGATTTATTGCCTGTTTACTTGAGGTGGGGCAAGGTGCTGGGAAAGGTTTGGGGGGGGTTTACGGTTAGGGGGTGGGAAATCTGGACTAGTTTAGTTTGGGAAACATGGTCAGCATGAATGAGTAGGGCCGAAGGGTTTATTTCCATGCTGCATGACTCTATGAGTGGACAATCATGCTGGTCTCAGATTGGGTGGGGAATGGTGCTGTGGGATGGAGTCAGAGGGTTTTCAGGCAATTGAAGGAATGTTTTCAGGGGTGTGGGGGTGAGTGATTGGGGGAGGATGGTGTTGGGATTGGGAGTTATGGGGTGCGGGGGTAGAGTTGGAGTCAGGTAGGGAATGGTGTTGGGTCCATGGATGGGGTCATGAGGTGGTGTTTGGGTCGATGGGATGGGGATAGTGGATGGTGGGGTGTTGGCAGTGTGGGGCTGGAGGATGGGGTAGGAGTTGGGTAAATAGGGGATGGAGGTGGTGCTGGGGTTGGAGGAATAAGGAGATAAGGATCATAGATAGTGTGGGGGGTGAGGAGGTTAATAGGTTGGGGTGGTGATTGGAGATTGGGGGATGGGGTGGGAAATGGTATCAGGATCAAGTAGATTGAGGGATGGGCAGTGGGTGCGGGGGCGGGGTGGTGTGGGGATTGGAGAGGTGTCCTGACGGTCATAATATGAGTGGAGACCCCTCATGTGACTCCATAGCTACAGCAATGTGGTTGACTCTGAAATGGCCCTAACAAGCCATTTAGGGTCCATTAGGGATGGGTGAAAAATACTGACATTGTCAGCAATGCCCACGTCTCGTGAACAAATTTTTAAAAAGTATGTTTCATTTGTCAATTTTACCAATTTTTCTGTCTGTGGTACTGCTGTTTCTTCAGTGTAACTGGGTCAAAATCCTGAAACACCTCCCTGAGTACATGGACTGCAGCAGTTCAAGAAGGCAGCTCACCCCCACCTTCTCAAGGGCAACTAGGGATGGGCGAGAAATGCTGGCCAGCCAGAGACACCCACATTTTGTAATTAGAATCATAGAATGAATATTAAAAAATGATAAGTCTATGTGTAAAAACAACTGCAGTTCCCTTTTCAAATGTTTATACAATTCTGCCTCAATTGTTTCAGAAGCCACCATTTTGTCATGTTTCTCCCTCAGCTAGCAGTTTGGTTTGGCTTTCTGCTTGCTGAGCACAATGTAATTGGGATTTCACCGATTCATTATACTTTGAGGCTAATGGTAGCTCTTGCAAATCCACTACACAAAGGACAATTGAATTTCATTGCAGTGTTCGAGCTGGAGTGCTGCATCTCTCATTCCAGTGCTGTGTGCCCTGTAGGCAAACAACATATATTCGACAGATCACACTAATTGTTTATTCAAAATCCTTCAAAGTTGAATTGATTTTTCACTTTGATACAATTATAGTCCGAAGTTTGGGTGCAAATCAGACATGTAAAGAGTTTCAAATGAATGGCTATCGACTCTTTTTCACGCACTTTTATTATTGTCACTGTGCGCTTCGAAGTTTATATTTAAAACAGACCAAATTGAATAAATTCACATAAAGGACACATGCTGGTTTTCATTGAAAAAAGGCACATTTTCTCTTTTCTTTAGGTCAGTGTTCCCTTCCAATTCAAGGAATGTATTTTTTATTTAAACAATGTTTGGTTTGTCTCAACAGCGAGTTTCTCTGTGGACTGTGTGTCATGGATTAAAATGAAAACAGAAGAAGCTGAAACTGGTTCAGCCAAGGCCTACGGAAAGAGACCCAGAGGTAACTGAGGTCTAAGGAAAGATCGTTATTGTGAATTGTTAACTCTGCTGATCTCCTCTGACTGTGCCAGACCTGCTGGGCATTTCGGTTTCCATGCAGATTTCCAGTATTTTCAGTACTCTGCTTTTGTTCAGATGTATTGGCACCTTGCCTGATCCCTGTTTTCCCTCTCATCCACTTCCATGATGTGGATGAACTGCCAGGAATCTGAGATGCTATCTTGTATGATACAGTCAGAAGGAAAGAGACATCACTGAGACCTGAAGTGTAGAAAAGGACAACTGACCCATGAGACTGGAAAAATCCCTGTTAAAGAAGCAACTCAGTACTCAAACACTAAGCTCAAAAACCTGCAACATGGCCAAAGTGGAAGCCTGGTTAAACCACTGGACAAAATCTGGAAAATAAGAAAGAGCGTGATTTCGTGGGGATTATACATCATGGTGTAAGGGCAATACTTGCCTGATGTAAGAACATGGTTCAGTAATCTGCCCACATCCACGTGACAGTGATGTACCAGCAAGTGAGGTGCCAGACTTCCTGTAAACATTTTCCCTTGTGAAACCAATGCTAATGGAGCTTTCCAGGGAAAGCCTCCCAACTATTGTTGCGGAGGACAGGGCCACTCCCAGGTCTCCAATACAAGATCAAGACAGCATGGAGAAACCTGGACCTTTCAGCTCATCAGAATCAATATTACTTAAGTATCTTTAGTGGTTTCATGCAGTCCCTGTCATGCATATGCTCATGACCCCATTGCCATTATTTAGGATGTGATCCGGTGGATTTCAGATCTTTCCCACCACCCTTCCAGCGTCTGAGTTGTGAAATATCAGGCCACTTTAACACTGGAATAAGCACAAGATAGCCAGGTCATATTGCTTAAATGATTTGATATTCACAGTTATTCCCAAGTGACAAGTTATTAATTTCTACATGTTTTCATTGCATCTACTCAAGCTTTTTGGTCCCATATTAAGTATCGGTGGTTTTATTAGATCAGACATCCTTGGACTGTTAGCACACTATAACTTAATTAAATCTGCACAACATGACTCTGAGGGCAAAATTTAACATCTACTCAAAAGGGATAGTTTCCACACTATTGGATGAGCAGACTGTGACAACTCAGTAAGCAGCTGCTGCTGATAGCAGTAGAGGGTTGGCTCCATGTGGGTTGGGAATGTTGCATGTGGGCTTATAGAACAATGTTGCCATAAACTCTGAGGTTGTGAGCCAGGTCAGTGAAATATGGGGAGCTGAGTTCCATCCAGTTAGTATTTTTACACATAATTTTCCTCCCAAATTAAAAATTGTTTATGAAAGGCTATTCACCAGAGAATGAATAAAAACAAACTCCAGATAAATACATCTGACAAACAATCTAGAGGAGTTCCTGAAGTTTGCTCAAGGTTGGGAGAATTTGAGATTAATATCATTCCTCACTATCAAATCTGTTTTAAAAATGAAGGAAGTGATGGATTCAGACAAAATCAAAGAACATCTATTAATCTTAGAACTATTCCTGCAAATAAACCCTGACCAGATCATTGGTGCCAGTACTTTATTCATAGAATGATATAGTTTGGAGTCCTGCAGTCCTGCAAGTTCTCTCCCTTCAAATATCCAATTTCTTTTGAAAGTTACTACTGAATCTATTTCAACACCCCTTTCAGGCAGTGCATTGCAGATCACAACTTGTAACATAAACAAAATTCTTCTAACGTTGTCTTTGGATATCTTGTCAATGCTCTTAAATCTGTGTCCTCTGGTGACCAGTTTTCCTGCTAATGAAAACAACTTCTCCTTATTCACTCTATCAAAACCCCACATTTTGAAATCAGTTCTGTGAGGTGCCCCCTTAACAATCTTTGCCCTAAGGAGAGCAACTTCTCCAGTCTGTCCACACACTAAATTTCCATTAACAACTTGCTCAAATACATGAATGGAGCAATTAACAGTTCTGCCACTGTTACAAGGGAGAGCACCAGCATGTATGTGCCAGATGAACCGATAAGCATCAGTAATTTTATTATTTAAATCCAATAAAACGCTCAACACAAATTAATGAATGTGGTTTTGTTTACAAAATGGATATCTTTGAATCACAAAACCTTTTTATTTTGACCAAATCAACAAGAGCTCCAAAGTTAATGGGCAATTAGGTTCAAAATCCTGCTGCTCAGTTACTTACAACACTCCAAATATGATGTAGAACTTACACAGAGAGGACTACAAATTCAATATACACTGTAACCCAAGCACTGTAAATATGTTGGGTGCCTGCTACAAATAAATTCTATTTCAATGAGTTTACTGATGTGTCACTTTGAGGAGGAACATCGGATAAAAGCTCACATTCACTTATCATTCAAAAATACAAGTCACAATTACAGAACAGGACACCATGATGGTCCATGTGGTGTATATTTGGAAAGTTAGAATCATAGGGTCATACTGCACAGAAGGCAGGTATTCACCCCATTGCCTGTGAGATGAAGCAACTCAATAGGTACATGATAGATGTGCTTTCAGTCTTGCTTCTTATGGGTTTCACAGTATCAGTGTATTGCCCCAATACTGTCACTAATTTGAACTCTCCACGAAGGCAGTAAAATTGTTGTACAAATTAAATATTCCCGGGTGTGTACTTAAAGAGTCAATGTGTAATAGCTTTCCAATTTTGCTAAGAAATTCAGGAGTATGTCAAGATGTTTAGGGCATTACTTGCCTTTCTGCTCAGATATGGATGCTTCTGGTTTTGAACAACACACCAAGCCTGCACACAGGATAAGAACAAAGTTGCTGGAAAAGCTCAGCAGGTCTGGCAGCATCTGTGAAGCTAAAAACAGAGTTAATGTTTCGGGTCTGGCAACCCTTCCTCAGAATGGCCCCACCTGCACACAGTATACTCTCGTGTTTTAAAAAAAGCTTTTGACATTCTTTTAATTACTTTAATTAGGTCATTCTACCTGCCCATGTGAAAAGGGAAGAATAGATACAGGTACAAATGATAAATATGAGTAAAAATATGTTTTGATTAGAAATTGTATCTGTAAATATTGCTGATTGGAAGTTTGCTATCTGGAAAAAAGAGTCTAAAAAATTGTTTTTGCAATAAAGATTTGAGCTGTATGCCATTTTTTGATCTGTGGATCTCCAATGTAAGTGTGAGTAAATATTTTAACAAAGAAATCAGAGTCCCATTTTGTCTGAAGAGTTAAAAACACACTTTCATGGTGTAACATCAGATTAGTGGTTGGTACCTTTATGTTTCCCAACCAAGGGCATGTGTCAGGCAATACAACAATGCACACTTCTGTACCAAGCCTGAGCTGAGATGGATGTCCATTGTTATATCTGGTTCGTGTAGGTCATTGAATTCCCTTTAAAATGTCTGTGGTATTTCTCGTAAAGAAGCTACCCTATAACTGAAGGAAATATGCTCAACTGAAGCATATCTTGGATATCAGAACATTTTTCTCACGATGTTTGGTATAAAGTATTTTCTTTCCAAATGAATCAGCATTGTTTCAGTAGATTAACGATTGTTTCTGGTTTTTGAAAGCATATTTTTTGAAAACGTTCTACTTTCTTGCAAGAATTATTTTCTTGTGATAGAGTTGGATAATGCTTTTCAGCATTGTTTCGTTTGGCTGTGTGCGGTTATTTTTGCTCCACATCTTGCCAGTGATGACAGCATCTAAATATTTGAACAGCCTTTGCTTTGGTTTGTCCTGAAATAGTTTGGAGTATTTGTACCTTATAAAAGTGATTGGCTCTGATGGTCTTCTGCAGTAAATTTGTCCTTCGGTTCCCCAGACGTTTCTCTGGTTTTTCCAAATCTTATTTTCTTACGCCATCTGGATGGCTTTTCCAGTCAATTGTAAAATATTTTAAAGCGATGAATCAGAAATTCCCATGAAACTTCTGTCTCTAATTAGTTCTGTTTGCAATGTTCCATATTCATAAGATTCAAATAATAAAGATTCAGATCATAGGATCCCTACAGTGTGGAAACAGGCCCTTCGACCCAACAAGAGATAGTAGGAACTGCAGATGCTGGAGAATCCGAGACAACAAGGTG
>NW_025976580.1:0-7360 GCF_021869965.1 Rhincodon typus | reverse complement strand
CATCGAAAGTTGAGTCATTTGGTGAAGTTGAGATTTTTGACTTCTGATGTGCTTATCTCACTGAAATATGCATGTTAATCAAAACAGCATCAAAAGTTGAGTCATTTGCCGAAGTTGAGATTTTAGTCTTCCGATGTACATACCTGAGTGAAATGAGCGTGTCAGTCAAAACAGCGTCAATAATTAAGTCATTTGGTGAAGTTGAGATTTTTGACTTCTGAAGAGCTTATCTGACTCAAGTAAGCACGTTCGTGAAAACAGCATCAAAAGTTGTGTCATTTGTTAAAGTTGAGATTTTGATCTTCTGAAGTGCTTCACTCGCTGAAATAATCATGCTCGTCAAAACAGCATAAAAAATAAGTCATTTGGTGAATTTGAGATTTTTGCCTACAGAAGTGCTTATCTCACTCAAATATGCATGTTACTCAAAACAACATCAAAAGTTGAGACATTTGGTGAAGTTGAGATTTTTGACTTCTGAGGTGCTAATCAAACTGAAAAACGCATGTTAATCGAAACAGCGTCAAAAGTTGAGTCATTTGCTGAAGTTGAGATTTTGGTCTTCCGATGTGCTTATCTCGTGAAATAAACGTGTTAGTCAAAACAGCATCAATAATTAAGTCATTTGGTGACGTTGAGAATTTTGTCTTCGGAATTGCTTATCTGACTCAAAAAAGCATTTTAGTCTAACCAACATGAAAACTTGAGTCATTTGGTGAAGTTCAGATTTTGGTCTTCTGAAGTGCTTATCTGAGTGAAATAATCATGATCGTCAAAAAAAAGCATAAAAAATAAGTCATTTGGTGAATTTGAGATTTTTGCCTTCAGAAGTGCTTATCTCACTCAAATATGCATGTTACTCAAAACAACATCAACAATTGAGACATTTGGTGAAGTTGAGATTTTTGACTTTTTAAGTGCTTATTTCACTGAAATAAACATGTTAGTCAAAACAGCATCAAAAGTTGAATGTCATGTTGAAGTTGAGACTTTGGTCTTCGGCTTCGCTTATTTCGCAGAGATAAACACGTTAGTCAAAACAATGAAAAACTAACTCATTTGATGGAGTTGAGATATTGATCTTCTGATGTGTTCAACTCCCTGAAATAAGCATTTTGGTCCAAATACATTCAAACATCAAGTCATTTGGTGAAGTTCAGATTGTTGGCTTCTGAGGTGCTTATCTCACAGGAATAAGCATTTTAGTCCAACCAGCATCAAATGTTGAGTGTTTTGGTGAAGTTGCGATTTTGGTATTCTGATATGCTTATCTAACTGAAATTATCACGTTAGTCAAAACAACATCAAAAATTGAGTCACTTGGGAAAGTTGAGATTTATGTCTACTGAAGTGCTTATCTCGCTGAAATGAGCATGTTAGTCAAACTACATCAAAAATTGAGTCATTTGATGAAGTTCAGATTTTTTTCTTCTGAAGTGCATATCTCGCTGAAATAAGAATTTTAATCCAACCCGCATCAAAAATTATGTCATTTGGTGAAATTGAGATTTTAGCCATCTGAAGTGCGTATCTCACTCAAATAAACATGTTAGTCAAAACAACATCAAAAGTTGAGTCATTTGGTGAAGTTGAGATTTTGATCTTCAGAAGTGCTCATCTCAATGAAATAAGCACGTCATTCAAACCTACATGAAAAATTAACTCGTTTGATGAAGTTGAGGTATTGTTCTTCTGATGTGCTCAACTCCCTTAAATAAGCATTTTGGTCCAAACACATTCAAACATCAAGTCATTTGGTGAAGTTCAGATTTTTGGCTTCTGAGGTGCTTGTCTCGCTGAAATAAGTATGTTCGTCAAACCAGCGTCCAAAGACAGGTCATTTGGTGAAGTTGATATTTTAGTCATCTGATATGCTTAACTCGCTGAAATAAGCATTTTAATTAAACGAGCATCATAAATTAAGTCATTTGGTGAAGTTGAGATTTTTGCCTTCAGAAGTACTTAACTCACTCAAATATGCACGTTCGTCAAAACAACATCAGAAGCTGAGTCATTTGGTAAAGTCGAGATTCTTCACTTCTGAATTGCTTATTTCACTGGAAGAAGCCTGTTAATCAATACAACATCAAAATTTTGGACGTTTAATGAAGTTCAAATTTGATCTTCTGAAGTGCTTATTTCACTGAAATAAACATGTTAGTCAAAACAGCATCAAAAGTGATGTGTCATGTTGAAGTTGAGACTTTTGTCTTCTGCTTTGCTTGTCTCGCAGAAATAAGCACGTTAGTCAAATCAACATCAAAAGTTGTGACGTTTGTGAAGTTGAGATTTTTGACTTCTGAAGTGCTTATCTCGCTGAAATGAGCATGTTCGTAAAAACTAACATCAAAAATGGAGTCTTTCGGTGAAGTTCAGATTTTTGTCTTCTGAAGCGCTTAACTCGCTGAAATAAGCATTTTAATCCAAACAGCATCAAAAGTTGAGTCGTTTGGTGAAGTTGAGATTTTAGCCTTCTGAAGCGCCAATCTGGCTGAAGGAAGCATGTTAGTCAAAACAACATCAAAAGGTGAGTCATTTGGTGAAATTGAGATTTGATCCTCTGAAGTGCTTTTTTTTTTCTGTGAAATAAACATGTTAGTCATAACAGCTTCAAAAGTTGAATGTCATGTTGAAGTTGAGACTTTGGTCTTCTGCTTTGTTTATCTGGCAGAAATAAGCACGTTAGTCATATCAACATCAAAAATTGTGTCCTTTGGTGAAGTTGAGATTTTGATCTTCTGAAGTGTTTATCTCAATGAACTAAGCATGTCATTCAAACCAACAAGAAAAACTAATTCATTTGGTGGAGTAGAGATTTTGGACTTCTGAAGTGCTTTCTCACTGAAATAAGCATTTTAGTCAAATCAGCACCAAAAGTTAGGTCCTTTGGTGAAGTTGAGATTTTAATCTTCGCATAAGCTATTCTTGCTGAAATAAGCATTTTAGTCAAACCTGAATCAAAAGCTGCGTGTTTTGGTGAATTTGAGATTTTGATACTCTGAAGTGCTGAACTCGGTGAAATAAGCATGTTCGTCAAAACAACATTAAATTTGAGTCATTTGGTGAAGTTGAGACATTTGACTTCTGAAGTGCTTATCCCACTGAAGTAAGCATGTTAATAAAATCAGCATCAAAAGTTGAGTCATTTGCTGAAGTTGAGGTTTTAGTCTTCCGATGTGGTTGTCTGAGTGAAATCAGTGCGTTAGTCAAAACAGCATCAATAATTCAGTCCTTTGGTGAAGTTCAGATTTTGATCTTCTGAAGTGCTTATCTGAGTGAAATGAGCATGTTCGTCAAACTAACATCAAAAATTGAGTCATTTGGAGAAGTTCAGATTTATGTGTACTGATGTGCTTAACTCGCTGAAATAAGCATTTTAATTTAACGAGCATCATAAATTAACTCACTTGGTGAAGTTGAAATTTTTGCCTTCAGAAGTGCTTATCTCACTCAAACATGCATGTTATTCAGCACAGCATCAAAAGTTGAGTCATTTTGTGAAGTCGAGATTTTGGTCTTCTGAAGTGCTTATCTCACTCAAATAAGTAAGTTCGTCAAAACAGCATCAAAAGTTGTGTCATTTGGTAACGTTCAGATTTAGGTCTACTGAAGTGCTTAACTCGCTGAAATAAGCATTTTAATTCAACCAGCATCAATAATTAAGTCATTTGGTGAATTTGAGATTTTTGCCATAAGAAGTGCTTATCTCATTCAAATATGCATGTCACTAAAAACAACATCTAAAGTTGAGTCATTTGGTGAAGTTGAGATTTCTGACGTTTTAATTGCGTATTTCACTGAAACAAACATGCTCGTCAAAACAGCATCAAAAGTTGAGTGTCATGTTGAAGTTGAGATTTGGTCTTCTGCTTTGCTCCCCTTGCAGAAGTAAGCACGTTAGTCAAAACAGCATCAAAAGTTGTGTCATTTGTTGGAGATGAGATTTTGTTCTTCTGAAGTGCTTAACTCGCTGAAATGAGCATGTTAGTCAAACTGACATCAAAAATTGAGTCATTTGGTGAATTTCAGATTTTTGTCTTCTGAAGTGCATATCTCGCTGAAATATTAATTTAAATCCAACCAGCATCAAAAATTATGTCATTTTGTGAAATTGAGATTTTAGCCTTCCGAAACGCCGATCTCACTCAAATAAGCATGTTAGTCAAAACATCATCTAAAGTTGAGTCATTTGGTGTAGTTAAAACTGTTGACTTCTGAAGTGCTTGCCTGACTCAAAAAAGCGTGTTAGTCAAACAAACATCAAAACTTGGGACACTTTGTGAAGTTCAGATTGTAGTCTTCTGAAGGGCTTAACTTGCTGAAATAAGCATTTTAAGCCAACCAGAATCAAATGTTGAGTCGTTTGGTGAAGTCGAGATTTTAGCCCTCTGAAGCGCATAACTCACTGAAGGAAGCATGTTAGTCAAAACAACATCAGTAACTAAGTCATTTGGTGAAGTTGAGATTTTTTGACTTCTGAAGAGCTTATCTCACTGAAATAAGCATGTTCGTCAAATCAGCATCAAAAGAAGAGTCATTTGCTGAAGTTCAGTTTTTGGTCTTCTGAAGTGCTTATCTGAGTGAAATAAGCATGTTAGTCAAAACAGCATCAATAACAAAGTCATTTGGTGAAGTTGAGATTTTTGACTTCTGAAGTGCTTATCTGACTCAGAGAAGCATGTTAGTCTAACCAACATCAAAGCTTGAGACACTTTGTGAAGTTCGGATTTTGGTCTTCTGAAGTGCTTAACTCACTGTAATAAGCATTTTAAGCCAACCAGCGTCAAATGTTGAGTCATCTGGTGACGTTGAGATTTTCGCCTTCTGAATGCTTATCTCAATGAAATAAGCATGTCATTCAAACCAACATGAAAAACTAACTCATTTGGTGGAATTGAGATATTGGTCTTCTGATGTGTTCAACTCCCTGAAATAAGCATTTTGGTCCAAACAGATTCAAACATCAAGTCATTTGGTGAAGTTCAGAGTTCTTGGCATCTGAGGTGCTTATCTCGCTGAAATAAGCATGTTATCAATCCAACATCAAAAGTTAGATCATTTGGTGAAGTTGAGATTTTATTCTTCTGATATGCTTAACTCGCTGAAATAAACATTTTAATTTAACCAGCATCATAAATTAAGTCATTTGGTGAAGTTAGGATTTTTGCCATCTGACGTCCTTAAATCGCTGAAATAAGTGTGTTCGTCAAAAAACATCAAAAGTTGAGTCATTTGGTGAAGTAGAGATTTTTCACTTCTGAAGAGCTGATCTCACTGAAATAAGCATGTTAGTCATATCAGCATCAAAAGTTGAGTCATTTGCTGAAGTTGAGATTTTGGTCTATCAATGTGCTTATCTAGTGAAATAAGCATGTTAGTCAAAACAGCATCAATAATTAAGTCATGTGGTGAAGTTGAGATTTTTGACTTCTGAACTGTTTATCTAACTCAGAGAAGCATGTTAGTCGAACCAACATCAAAACTTGAGTCATTTGGTGAAGTTCAGATTTTGGTCTTCTGAAGTGCTTATCTGAGTGAAATAAGCATGCCAGTCAAAACAACATAAAAAATTAAGTCTTTTGGTGAAGTTGAGATTTTTGACTTCGGAATTGCTTATCTCACTGAAATAAGCATTTAAGTCCAACCAGTATCAAATGTTGAGTGTTTTGGTGAGAGTTGCGATTTTGGTCTTCTGATATGCTTATCTAACTGAAATAAGCACGTTAGTCAAAACACATCAAAAATTGAGTCACTTGGTAAAGTTGAGATTTATGTCTACTGAAGTGCTTATCTCGCTGAAATGAGCATGTTAGTCAAACTAACATCAAAAATTGAGTCATTTGGTGAAGTTCAGATTTTTGTCTTCTGCAGTGAATATCTCGCTGAAATAAGAATTTTAATAAAACCAGCATCAAAAATTATGTCATTTGGTGAAACTGAGATTTTAGCCTTCTGAAGTGCGTATCTCACTCAAATAAGCATGTTCGTCAAAACAACATCAAAAGTTGAGTCATTTGGTGAAGTTGAGATTTTGATCTCCAGAAGTGCTCATCTCAATGAAATAAGCACGTCATTCAAACCGACATGAAAAACTAACTCATTTGATGGAGTTGAGATATTGGTCTTGTAATGTGCTCAACTCCCTTAAATAAGCATTTCGGTCCAAACACATTCAGACAACATGTCATTTGGTGACGTTCAGATTTGTGGCTTCTGAGGTGCTTATCTCGCTGAAATAAGCATGTTAGTCAAACCAGCATCAAAAGGTAGGTCATTTGGTGAAGTTGATATTTTAGTCATCTGATTTGCTTAACTCGCTGAAATGAGCATTTTAATTAAACGACCATCATAAATTAAGTCATTTGGTGAAGTTGAGATTTTTGCCTTCAGAAGTACTTATCTCACTCAAATATGCATGTTCGTCAAAACAACATCAGAAGCTGAGTCATTTGGTGAAGTCGAGATTCTTCACTTCTGAAGTGCTTATTTCACTGGAGGAAGCCAGTCAATCAATCCAACATTAAAATTTCAGTCATTTAATGAAGTTCAGATTTTGTTCTTTTGAAGTGCATATCTCACTGAAATAAGCATGTTCGTCAAAACAGAATCAAAAGTTGAGTCATTTGGTGAAGTTGAGATTTTGATCGTCGGAAGTGCTTATTTCATTGAAATAAACGTGTCAGTCAAAACAGCACCAAAAGTTGAGTGTCATGTTGAAGTTGAGACTTTGAATTTCTGCTTTGTTTGTCTCGCAGAAATAAGCACGTTAGTCAAAACAACTTCAAAAGTTGTGTCATTTGGTGAAGTTCAGATTTTGATCTTCTGAAGAGCTTATCTCGCTGAAATGAGCATGTTAGTCAAACGAACATCAAAAATCGAGTCATTTGGTGAAGTTCAGATTTTTGTCTTCTGATGTACATATTTCGCTGAAATAAGAAATTTAATCCAACCAGCATCATAAATTATGTCATTTGGTGAAATTGAGATTTTAGCCTTCTGACGTGCGTATCTCACTCAAATAAGCATGTCAGTCAAAACAACATCTAAAGTTGAGTCATTCGGTGAAGTTGAGATTTTTGACTTCTGAATTGCTTATCTCACTCAAGTAAGCTTGTTAGCCAAACAAACATCAAAACTTGAGTCATTTTGTGAAGTTCAGATTTTGGTCTTCTGAAGTGCTTGCTTACCGAAATAAGCATTTTCGTCAAACCTGCGTCAAAAGTTGTGTGTTTTGGTGAAGTTGCGATTTTGATCTTCTGAAGTGCTTAACTAGCTGAAATAAGCATGTTCGACAAAACAACATCAAAAGTTGCGTCATTTGGTGAAGTCGAGATTCTTCAATTCTGAAGTGGTTATTTCA
>NW_025976579.1:0-7360 GCF_021869965.1 Rhincodon typus | reverse complement strand
CCCGAAATGTCAGCTTTCCTGTTCTTCTGATGCTGCCTGGCCTGCTGTGTTCCTCCAGCTGTACACTGTGTTATCTTGTATAAGCATACCAAATGCCTTCTTCACTATTCTACCTATCTGTGACTCCACTTTCAACGAAATATGAACCTGCACGCCAAGGTCTCTTTGTTCAGCAACACTTCCTAGGACCTTACCATTAAGTGTATAAGTCCTGCCCTGATTTGCCTTTCCAAAATGCAACATCTCACGTTTAGCTAAATTAAACTCCATCTGCCACTCCTCGGCCCTTTGCCCCATCTGCCCCAAGATCCCATTGTACTCTGAGGTAACCTTCTTCACTGTCCAGTACATCTCCAATTTTGGTGTCATCTGCAAACTTACTTACCATACTTCCTATGTTCACATCCAAATCATTTATATAAATGACAAAAAGCAGTGGACCCAGTACCGATTCTTGTGGCACACCGCTGATTGAGTTGGGTCTGTACTGCACCCATTATGAAGAGCCAAAGAATCATGTTGTTGAATTTGATCAGCCTCTCATTGGGAGAATATGGCTTATGTTCACCGCATTGGTACTGAAACATTGCTCAATAGTATGGTAGACAGAATGTCTTTTTGAACTGATAACAACGTCCTATTCATCAGAAATACGGTTCACATCACCAATGCAGAGCAGCAGCTTGCTTAACCTGTTCACATTTTTGAGGTATTTTGCGAGGTCAATAAATAGCTAGGGCCCTATTTGCAAGATTGCTGATAAGGCCAATTTTATAGCACATAAAAAATCCCAATCCATATACTGACTGGTAATGGTAGGCTTACAGTCGGCATGGAGTACACATAGTTCCCCATTGCTTTCTTCATGCTTCAGCCAATCTGAGTCGACTTGTCAACCAATCAGAACATTTTTTTGTTTGTTGCATGAATTATTGTGAACTTTTCAAATTTAACATTCTTGTGAATTGTCCTGATGAGTGCAAGATGAAAGCTTTGACAACATGCCTCTCTACAGAATGAATTTAATTCAGGATTTTTAAAATTATTTATTCATAGAATGCCTACAGTGTGGAAACAGGCCCTTCGGCCCAACAAGTCCACTCCGACCCTCAGAGCATCCCACCCAGACCGATCTCCCTATAACCCACCTAATCTACACATCCCTGAACACTACGGGCAATTTAGCATGGTCAATCCACCTAGCCTTCACATCATTGGACTATGGGAGGAAATCAGAGCACCTGGAGGAAACCCACGCAGACATGGGGAGAGCATGCAAACTCCACACAGACAGTTGCCCAAGGGTGGAATTGAACCTAGGTCCCTGGCGCTGTGAGGCAGCAGTGCTAACCACTGAACCACAGTGCTGCCAATTTAATTCAGGCATTTTTAATGAAATTGTCACGGCCTTCTCAACATTTGAGTAGATGGCAACGGAGGTGCCTTTTGATGTAAGTAGACAATTCCATTCAGTTTTGGTTTGGTTTCTCAACACTTGCCTTGAAGATTTACAAGCAGCAAACTCTCAGAATCAATGTAGCTTCTTTTGAAGTATACACAGGAGTCCAGTACTGCAGTAGATTACTGATGGTGAAGTTGTTTATACTGTTTTCATTTTAAATAACTGACAACAATATTTCATGGATTTCAATAAAATGATTTATTCCCACAATACGTCTCCAAGAATTGTTGTGTTAAAATTAGAACTAGGCCCCCTTAAATCATTAAGGCATTGACTGTACAGAAATATTACTATATTTCCACAAAGGTGGTCAACTGCAGAAGATACAAGGTGAGCTATAAGCTACTGGAATTTAGATGTTAAATTTATCACAGCTCATAAAAATCTGCCAATAATTACTTCAGCGAAATGAAGAATGTGATTATGATCAGTGTCCTAATTAGCGTATGGGCAAATAAGACTTTAGTTTGGCAAGTAGATTCAGGGAATGGCCTGTAGCAGAAGAACAAGTACTAACATTTGGGTTTTGACATTTTGGTTCGCCTAAGAGAATGGGAGGAAGTTAATGGCTGCTGGAACGTAAAACAATGCAGGGAAGTAGAACTGCGATTTCACCTCACTCAAAAACCAAACACAATGTTAGTGATCTACAAGTTTAAAGAAAGTTTCAGTAATGCAGACTCGGGTCCCCTGTCACAGAATGATTTAAGAAAAAGAAGCATAAGCAATATTCTGTCACTCTATTGGGGTTCCTTCATCCTTCCCTCTTTATGGTTAACACAAAGTGATTTTAAATAATATCGTATTGTGCAGTCAAATCAGTAACACAATTTGCCACAGAACCAAAATGTTTGTCCTCACCGATATTTTTTTTGAAGTAGTGAGTCAGCCAGTCGTGATATGAAATGCAATCTGACTTGTGGTGGGGTGGGTGGCAAAAGAGAAACTTTATTCGTGGATTTATAATTAGTTTGGTTTCGAGATTCTTAAGAATGCTGATGGGTTTCTTTATACAAAAGTAAGAAGAAGGTGCAGTTGGTCATTCAGCCCCTTGAACACTATTTAATAAGATCCTGGCTGATCTGATTGTAAATCAGATTCTTGCCCATCCCAATAACCTTTTACCCCTTTGCTTACTGAGAATCTATCTAACTCTGCCTTAAAAATATTCACAGACTCTTCGTCTACTGATTTGTTAGGATAAGAGACTCACGAACCTCCAAGAGCAAAAAGTCCTCCTCATTTAAAAATTAAGGAATCACCCATTTAAGAAGTGACCCTCTAGTTATAGATTCTCCCAGATCAAGAAATGTCCTTTCCACATCCACCGTTCAAAAGCCCTCACAGGATCTTGTATGTTTATATCAGAGTCAGATGCTTGGCTGAGGAATAAAAAACACATTGTTGTTTTGGACTTGATGTTCATATAAAAATATGTGCTTAAAAGAAAAGAAATTCACAGCCAATGGAGGACTGGGCTGAATTATTTAATCAACAGGGATCTCCAGTCAAAATATTCTGCGCATGGGAATAATTTAGACGCAGACTGAATGAATGGATTTTCTAAACGCACATTCCTGGCACAAAGATTCACCCATTGGGAGCTTGTCTGGGAAAACTGCAGGTATGTTCTCTATAATTTTCCATTCAAATAGAGAGAAAATTGTGTGGGGTTGTGACTGTGATGTGCCAAGATGCTCCCCCAGCAGGTGAGGTTCTCTGCCAGAAGTACACATTAGTGCTATTACCCAAATAGCTATTGAATGGAAGGGAGATCTCCAGCCATTGGCTGAAATATTCTACCTTGTAACTTTTGCACCTGCCATCCCTTGGGTTAACAGTGACCAATCTGGTCTCACAAATCAAACAATAGTAAAAACAATCAGTATACAGTACTTTTTTGCTCAGTGAGAACATTTTTCTCTCTTTTTGTTTTAGTTTACATAAACCCTCACCTACGTTGTGACGGTTACTGTTTAGTGCATGTCTTTTGGTCTGGCACCTGGCCAGGGCAGCTATCTGTTTACCTTCATATTCGCCTGGAGGGTTAAACCTTCAAGCATGGGTTCTTTTGCTGCATTACATATATAATTACTTACATTTGCCTGTAATAAAAAGTATTAACTTGCTCCCAGGTTACATTATTTCATCACATGCGCGCGCGCAAACAACAAAGAAGTGCAATAGAAAGTGACACTTGAAGCCAACGTTTGTAGGCCAGAACAATTAAGATAAAAACTTTTCACATTTGAGGAATGAGGGATAATTTAGTGGAAACCAGAGATTACTTTTACAGCAGAACATAAATGGGTATAAAGTCGTACACTCATTAGTCAGCCTATTAATCTGTGGGCATAAGCAAATTAAACTCCATCGCCTTGACCATAATACATAAAGGAGAACGGTCTCATTTTGATTAATTGGGATTCTAACCAATGTTTGGAAGGGGGTGAGGTGCAGGAATTGCATTGTGTGTATTTTCATCAGTTTTCAGTACTTTCAACATTTTATCACAACCAGTAAATAAGATTCAGATACTGACAAGTAAAAATGCAATGTAAATGCAACTTAACAACCCGATCAACGAACTCCATTTCAATTAAAGTATTTGTTCCTACTCTAAATTCACCAAGTTATATTCACAATTATGTATTTCACAGGTCAATATTAATCAACTTATTACATCCAAAAATCATTGATCCAATATATGTTTATTTACCATAACTTTAAAATGCAGATGATGATTCTATTGCTCTTTCAATCCTCAAGGAAGTGAGAATTTTGGTGGGGTATTATTGGGACTAACTTGATTTTAGTTGCTAAAATTAAAATAACAGAACAGATTTCAATTAGAATATGAAAGTCTAGTAATTTGTATGCACAAATATTTTGCAATAGCTCCATTGAATTTGGGGTAGCACCAGTGTTATAAGGGCTAGGGAGTATTAGCTCATTCATATCCCCTTCAAATGTTCTTGCTGTTTTGACTGTCTACGTGAGGATTCACGTTGGACTTGTGCACAACTTCAATGACACCTGTGTTTTGCTCAGCTGGTGGAAAGGGTATTACACCCTGACCACCAGTTAAAGGATGTGTCAATATACATTTACATTGCAGCCCTCTTCTAACAGTGCAGGAGAGAATACATGAAGGAAACCAACTCGCCAACTTTCCATTAATCTCACAGTTGGTAGCTTGTCCAACAAGGTGAGGTCAAAACTAATTTTGTAAGAAATGGTGAAAAGAGGTCTGTGTTCATTCCACTGGCTTGTGGAATAATGTGTTGGAACATCACCAGACAAACTCTTGGGAAGCCACCCAAGACAAGCTTACATGAAATGATATTAAAGTGGTTTTCCTTCAGGATGGTTAGGAATTAAAAATAACTCGGAAAGTTTTAATTTATCTTTGCAGTTTTGCAGACTCTTACTTCCCCACACCCTTGGCAATTTTTGCGGGGGAGACAGAAGGAGGAGGACAGAAAGGGCTGGCAGAATATTTTCAAGACTTTGAAGCTGGTTTGCAGGAGTCCTCGTAGCATTGTGTGATTGAACTCGAATGTTATTTGATGACAAGGGACAAGGCTGGGTCTGGACTCTATTTATTAATGATCTCAGAAACAATGCTAATTGCAGTAAAATTTAGATAAATCAAAATGCCCTGTTTCATATAAAGCTCGGATATAAGTCAACAGGTATTTGTGACCCATTTGGTTTTGGTTCTAAATCATTATAAATAGGAACATAGAGGGGACAAACTAATAAAACTGTGCTGGTCTGCAGCAGCTTGGAGACTGGGAGTGATATTTGGAAGAATCTGGCATGACCTGAGACTGTTTCCATCACAATTGCATCTCCATTTCTTGATCTTACTGCACTATTTACAACTCTTTTCCTTAAACTCTGTCTGATTCATGCTGAATGAGACGGTATGGCATTGCTATTAAGTAGGGGTGTACAAGAATCAGCAAACACTTAAATCTTGGCTAATACTTGACAGGTCAGTCCACGAATACAAGTTTAAAACTGCACTTCCTTGTTTTTGTCTTGTCGCTTGAAGTCTACAGTCTGGTTCTGATTATCCCAGTGCTTCTGTGCGCACAGTATACTTTTATTAGCTCCTGTTTTTAAATACTGCGTTTTTTAAACTTCTGGTCTTTATTTGCTGACTAGGTAGATAAAAGTAAAAAGGTCTTGAAGTGGGCATGAGAGGGTGCATTGACTAATCCAGATAGTTGAGAACTTGAGTTACATACCGTATTCTAAACAGATGTTGGATTCAATGACTTTCACGTGGAAATGTGATCACTGTTTGAAGCATTAAACTGTGCAGCCATCCCCAGCCGACACGATTCAATATCAAGTTAATTTCTAAAGTTCCCTACTTCACCCCCAACATCTGATCTGGTTCTCTGCTCGGTTCATCGTAGAATTGTACTGAATGTACCCCAAAAGAATTCTTTGCATTCCATTTTGCTAGAACTTCATCTGGTTGAATTGACTTTGAAGACAGATTCAGAATGATCTTATGGTTTGAAGTTAGTGAAAAACATGGAACAAATTCCAAAAAATGTGAATCTGAGGCATTTCAAAGTTAAGTACTGCACCAATTTGAATTTTGGTATTCTTTGTTTAGGAAAAAAAACAAGTCCACCACTAAGACATTCTTTTTGAGTGAGGTTTTATGACATGAAGCAAAAGTTAGTCAGTGAGGGAACTGAAGTTTCAAAGTGCTTTCTAACCTTAAACCACCAGGAGGGCTTGTCAGGGTTAAAGAGTTCAACGATTATGCTTTAGCCAAAGTCTCTAACAAGTTTTGTTTTACTTTCTGTTTTGTTATAGTGCCAGCAATATTGTGTCAGAACAATATCTTTCAATAACCTTTTTATAATGCACCTCATTATAGTAGTTATATATTTACTTCAAAACAAACATGACATTGTGTGCCTAAGTGCTGTTTAAAATGAGCAACTGGCCAAAAGAACACTGATGTCAAGTTCTGTAAATGGGTGTGTGTATGGCATGAATACAGTTAACCTCTCAAAACAACTGATCTATTGTGTTCAACGGGAAATGTTCAGTACAGCTCCAGGTTCTGGTTGACATGATGTGGTATTTGAAGTTTACATTCTTTTGTGTGGGCATGGGAAAGACGCAGCTACAAAGTTTATTGCCCTCTTCTGAATTCCTGGACATCAGATATCTTCTGATTGCTTTATTAACTGCTCGTGAGATATTCTGTGTCTCTGTGTGCTTGCTGCCTGACATGTTAGAAACAATAAAAAGAAACTCACTCTTTATGGTCACACTGATCCCACATCAATCCTCCAGGCCCCAGTCCAGTAACTGGTTGCAAAGGTCGTTTAAAAGCAGCTGTTGTGGCTATGTCCCTTTGGAGCTGCTTAATGGTTATTTATACTAGTTGATGGTAATCCTATTCTACCCAAAGATGCTGCCATCTCATTGAATATGTTCTGGTTCCAAATTTGCACACACTTGGCACATAATTGGCTCAAGGTCACTTCTAGCTGCCTCTTATATGAGGTGAGCTCTAAACTAGTCATGATTCGGGCCTGATGTGTCAACTAGAAATCTTGCCTTATCGGTTATTACAACCCTACTTTAGATTTTGCCACTGAGATTAAAGTGTACTGGAATTGCACCCTAAATATTTGTCATTTGTAGTTTCTTTTGCATTAAAAACAAGTTGTAAATATAAAGTGACATAGGCCCCTTAATATCTAATAATGTTTGTTGACAGCAATATCTAGATACTGTCATTGGAAGTGTTCAAATCTTTCAGACATTACACACCGATTGATATGGAGTGGCTAGATGATGCAGACTGTTGGAAGACTGAATAAAAACCAAAAGAACTGCGGATGCTGTAAATCAGGA
>NW_025976578.1:0-7360 GCF_021869965.1 Rhincodon typus | reverse complement strand
CTCCTATGATGCTGCTTGGCCTGCTGTGTTCATCCAGCCCTGCACCTGATTAAAACGGAGGACTTCTTTCCTCCTCTTCAAATGAAATTGAGACCGCTCGCAACTTCATCTCATATTTGAGCTGAAGATGAGCTTCCAATCACATCGTGTGGGGAGAGCATTTACTTGCACATCCATAAAATCGCCCGAGTTGTCTCTTGTCTCAGCGTGCCTACTGCTGAAACCTTCACCCCTACCTCTTTGTTGTCTCTAGGTTTGCCGATTGAATAGCCTCCCACAATGCTACCCTCCGTAACTTGAAGTCATCTAAAAATCGACTGCTCATTTCGTAGCTCACCTGTCAGAGTAGACTGAACTCACTGACCTACATTGGCATCCTGTCAAGCAAAGCTGTGAGTTTCAAGTTCTCAAATTCCTCCATTGTTTTGCCCATCCCTCCAGTCCCACAGCACTGGAGCGTTTCAAGTGTGATTTGCTATCTCAGGTCCCTTCAGCCTCCAAGATCCTAAGGTCACAGAATCCTCTTCCTTAAACCTCTCCACTTATCCTTAATACCTTAATACACTCCTTGAAACCTAAATCTTTCCCCAAGCCTTTGACCATCTGATCCAATGACTCATTATACGGCTCATTACAATTTTGCTTTACAATTCTATTGTGAGGAGGCTATTTTTGATGTTGCTTAAATAAAACTACAACTTGCTCCTGTTCTTTGAAAGAAAAAAACAATTTAATTGACACTGTGCGTTTGTGCATAGCCCAATCACCCAAAGCAGAAAAGGCAAATCAGATTTCTGACTATTTTGTTTGAATGAATCATCATTGTTGTACTCACAAGTTCAGGTATCATGAGAAGATCAGGTATGTTGGTTAGCAATTTGGTGCCTCCAGGTATTATGCAGTCTGATGGAGGGTCAGCATTGCTGGTCTGTGGTGATTCCATAGATGCCATGGCTTTACCCACTGCCAATTCCTACTGCTTTCCTATTGTTTGCAGCAAGCAGTGATCATAGCACTGATAAATGAGTACGCCATTGGACACACCTCTTCCCATGTTTTTGCATGAAAAACTGGTTTCAGCTTTCACTCCTGGCACTCCTAAAAATACAATTGTCTTGCACTGTGTCAATGTGCCTTCTCCAAATGACCAAAACGTAAAGAAGTGAAAAAGAATTGGCTTAGAATTAAGCACTGAAATCTTAAAACTATAACCATTTCTTCAGGGGAAAATCATCATTCTATCAGTGCTTTTTCTGAATCTAGTGAAGTGCTTTTGTGGTGAAGAGGAGCTACGTCTTTCAGTTGATTTGCATTTTCCTCTTGAAGGAATGTAATGCAGATGAGGTGTAATATTACAGAATTATAGAAATTGCACAGTTAAAGGAAATGCATCAAGTTTGTCATTCCAGTAAAACAGCTCCTTGGCTAAAGGTAATGTGCTCGGGATCATGGGTGGGACCAGAAAACAAAAAGCCAATCAAAGCGATTCATTGCAAGAATTTGCCTACGTATGCAGAGTGTCAAATGAGACGAGAAATAGGCCAGCTACACTGCTCCCTCTTTCTACAAACTGCTGCAACTCATTTTTAATCAAACAAAAAGCAAAATGCTGGGGTGTTAAAAATTTAAAATAAATAGGGAAACCACTGGAAGTATTCAGCAGACCTTTGGAGAGGCTAATAATGTTAATATTTCCAGGCAGAGCTTTAGGAAAACTGTGATGCAGCGGGTCATAAGCAAGTGCAGAGGCAGGGGAAAGGATAAGAAAGAGGGACAAAGCATAACTTAAGGGAAGGTCTGCTGAGTCCGGAAGGCTATAAAGTGCTGAGTCGGCTGGAAATCTGAAGGAAAAGCAAAAACTGGCCGTAATATTCAGCATTACCAAGACTGCCTACTTCCATAATAGGGCAGCTCGGGCAATTACCTTCTAGGGAAATTAGCGGTGTGCAACAAAAAAAAACCAGGGTGCATCTTGGTAAGCAATCCTACTTGAGCACGGAATGGGATTTCTCCTTAGCTTTCTCCGATGGTTACATTTGGGACAAGCGAGCCCCACAGTTCTGAGCAGAAACATTGCCAGCATTGAAAGAGGATTACCGCTGGTCCAATCTGCTCTGGCAGTAATGGGAATTTCTGGGCCTAAGTCCTCTTCGTTGACAAAGATCTCAAACAAGGCAGCGAGCTCACAGTCTATAGAGCAGCAGTGTTACCCCACTTCCTGCATGTCAGAAGTCACACAACACAAGGTTATAGTCCAACAGGTTTATTTGAGGGCGTTGGATGGCTCAGTTGGCTGAATGGCTGGTTTGGAACACAGTGTGATGCCAAATAGCATGGATTCAATTCACGCGCCAGCTGAGGTTATCATGAAGGACATTCTTCTTGTACCTTCTCCCCTTGCCCGAGTGGCAGTCATCTCTCTCAAATGCAGAGTGTAGCGTCCTGTATGTGACAGAGACATGGACAATACACAGTAAACAGCTCAAATCCCTTGAGAAATATCACCAGTGATGCCTCTGCAAAATCCTGCAAATCCACCACCAGGATTGGCCCTCCGATGTCAAAGTTCACTCTCAGGCCAGTATCAGTGGCTTTGGTTACCATCAAACAGCTGCATTGGGCAGGCAATGCCATCCATATCCGTGGCATGAGACTTCCACAACAAATTCTCTAATCTGAGCTCCATTGCTGGAGGATAGAGGAAGGGCATCTGCAAAGCATCCCTGGCAAAATGCAAAATCCCCACTGACTTGCTGGGGAGCTCTTCCCTGAGACCATCCAACTTGAAGAAAAATTTGAAAGTGACAGGCATAAAGGAGAGGGTGGTGGGGTAGCTTTGTTAGCATAAGACAGAAAAGATATGATCTAGGATCAGAAGCTGTAGAATCCATTGGGGGCAGTCCAGAGAAGTTTCACCAGGCTTATCCTGGCGGTGCAGGGACTTTTCTCCTGACGATAGATTCAGTAGGTCAGGCCTGCACTCATTGGAGTTAGATGAATGAAATGTGAGATTATTGAAATGTAGAAGCAGACTTGAAAGGGTAGATGCAGAGAGGTTGTTTCTCTGTGTGGAAGTGTCTTGTGCTAGAGGCCATAATCTGAGAGTAAGGGGTCACCCATTTAAAACAGAGATGAGGACGAATTACTTCTCTCGGAGAGTAGTGACTCTGTGGAATTCTTTACCGCAGAGGACTGTGGAGGTTGGGTCATTAAGTGTATTCAAGGCTGAGATTGACAGTTTTTAGTCAGTAAGGAAATCATGGAATTGAGGATTATCCGATCAGTCATGATCCAAATTGTGGTGACGCTCACATCACTACTCCATCTTTATTGAGAAATATTGAAGAAGTTTTGAAATCTGCCCAAATTGGTCGGAATCTTCCCAGCCCCTAAACAACATGGGCATTGGTGAGAAAGCTAAGAAAATCATGGGAGACCAGCAATGAGGAATTTGCCAATATCAAGAACAAAATGTCCCATTTTACAATCACGTATTGAACAATGAGACGAGATTCTGGTAACTGAATGGTGGGAAGCCTGTTTTCATGCATTAGGAATAAGATGACATCCTCATTATTGTGTCACCTCACCTTACTGATGTGCACGTTCCCATTTTCCCTCCCATTGGGCAGAAACTACACAGCGACAATTCCTGACGTGGAAGTCGGAACGGTAACCTGGCAACTCGAGCTCATCACCTGCTCTTCCAGACCTACATCAGTCACCAATATCTCAGGGCACCCTCCATGGACAGCGGCTATAGACACCTCCCATCAGTCAGGACCTCCAGGCCTCTGTCAGCAGACTGGGTATTAATTACCCTCTTTCTCCACATGTTTGGGATAATTGACAGGAATTGCACAGGGCAGCTTGACCAGGTACGTGGCTAGGTATTAAAGATGGCGCCAATGCTGGAATTCTGGGAGGTTCTGGAAGTCACCAATACTCCCACCTGTGGTGAGTGGGAGACTACAACAAGTGGATAGCCATGGGGACATTAGCATCAGTAATGAGGTCACTTCGGGAAAACAGTGTGAGAAAACTCACCAGGACTCACGGAGAGATACCTTCAATGAAATTCACCAAGAAATGACAGTTAGCCAGTTTCTGTTTATTTAGCCCATTGTTTCTGGATCACTGTGTTTTATACCCAGCCAATCCATTACTCAATAGGGTTAAACCTATTTGATTAGACACATGCCAATGCCAATTTTAAGATAAATCAGAGATCACCTTGTTCAGTGTAATGGATACCCACAGTTGCAAATGAAATTTATTTCCATTATAACTTGTCAGTGTGAAAACCTGAAAGACATGTTCAGTGCTATCTGAGGATTGCACAAGTCTAGGCAAGTTCCAACCTGTGCACTTTCTTCAATTCTTTGAGATTCCAGTGGCTCCTATTCCTATGTTCAATATGTTAGTGGGTTGTAGAATGATAAAGCTCAGAAGGAGGCTATTTGGCCCATTATATGTCTTTTGCCGAGCTATCCCATTCATCCAACTCACTTTATCCACGCTGTTTTTGAAAGTGCCCAGTGAATCTGACTCACCCTCCCTTGAAGTGATGGATTCCTGATGACAGCAATTTGCTGTGTAAAAATTATATTCTATTGACCAGGATAGGACAACACAAGGAGGTTGACTTTAATATTTGGGTAAGTGAAATCTGTATGATTTTGAGGCTCTGGCATCATTAACCTCAGCCTGGCGACTGTAGAGCACCAAGCAATGTCCTACAACAGTGCAAACATAATCTCTCAATACCATACCACCCTGGCAGGAAGAGAGGTGGAGTTACAGTGGCACAGCCTCCTCCAGGTACCATGTAAAGGATTTCAAATTTCTTTGTCTGAACCCTGTTTGCTCCTCCAGCCATGGAGTTGTTCCAATCAAAGACCTCATCTTACATAATAAAAGGGGAAGGAAGAAATATTAAGGGATATGGGCCAAAGCCAGGGTTTGTGGAGTCACCACACAGATCAGCTAGGATCTCATTAAATGGTGGAACAAGGTGCTGAATGGCCTACTCCTGTTCCAATGTTCCTTCAAAAGCTTTTATTAATTGGTAATGGTGTATAATGATCTGACTGGTCTTGTATACCTGAGAATGGAACTCCAGGGCACCCAGTGTGTTCATTTGCCACTTTTTCTGGGTCTTCATTGTTCCTTTCTTCCCCTCTCCGGCTTGAGAAAAATGGGTGCTTTTGGACAGGTCCCCCTTCACAAACATTTCTGTCTTTGTCTATGATGTGAAGACAATCCCACCCTATTAATGCAAGTAATGGAAGGAATAATTGATCTCATTAGGTTCACTATGAAGGCTTAACATATTGCCCATTCTCCCCCACCCATACCCACCCCCCCACATGCACCCCCACCCCCGACGGGTCTATGGCTCAGACTTTAAACTGCCCAACTGCAAAGGCAATGACTTTGAGATGTTCTTAGTCTGGACATAAATATACAATATAAAACTACCTGTAATACAGCGTTTAATCATTAACTTGGCAGGTTTATTCAAAGAAGCCACAAAATGGCTAGCGTGGGAGCCGCCCTCATCCCGAGTCCCAACATGAGGTAAGGAGAGATTGGGGAATCTGGCACTTCCAAAGTGGTCAATAATTGGTCTTGTTCAGAGCAACAGCAGCTATTGGCTAATGATCATGTCAATCAGGATGGTCTGCACAGATTGGTCCCTTTGAGCACTGACTGTTCAATTGACAGAACAAACACAACAAATGCTGGAAAAACTTAGCAAGTCACGCAGCATCTGTGGAGGGCGAAACAGTGTTAACAGTTTGAGTCTGGTATGACTCTCCTTCAGAATTAAGTTCTGGCCAATGAGACCAACACGCCCTCCCATCATGGCCCCGGAGAGTAGGACCATCCAGCAGGGCTGTATGTTCTCACATTCAATTGCCTCTTGACAGCACTCCTACAGAAGGCCTAACTTGAATTCATCTCCTTTTGTTGCCAAAGTATGATACACATCTATCCAGTACAGTCCATCCCCCTTCTCCATAGAATGCAGCATCTTTTCACCCTTTCCTCTGAGTATTCCTATCTTTCCTTTGCCCAGCTGGTGACAGTGTGCCAGAGTGGTGGTTCCCATTGCTCTTTGGATCTATGACAAGCTGGACACTCTTCCCTCTGTAGCACCTTTATCTCATGCATGGACTGAAGGGAGAGAGACGAGGCAATGCAGATCTCTCACATTATTTAAATAAGAAGTAGAACTTGGGCCCTGAGGCTTGCTGGTGAATTAGCAATCACCCTGGGCACACATTTCTCCCATGTTCAGGAGCAGCGTGTGCCCATGTTGGAGTGTGTGCTGGTGCCTGCAGAACCTGGATGCCTGGGTGGTACATTTCACCCACCTTGCCATTAGAAAGAAGCCTGTTAAGAGACACTGTGCCAGCTAGCATCCGCAGTCACCTCTGGCCAGGCCTATTTGGTTCAGCTTCCTCCTGCCATTGCCTGGAAATAGTATTGCCTTTCACACAACCCTGCCCAACATCACCTCAAAGCAGGAATCTATCAGGCAATACTGGGCCTCTCCCCTGCCCAGGCATCCCATGCTGACTTGAGGCTATACAAAGTAGCTGCTGAACCCATCTTCCCTCTGTTGGCAACCTGCCTTGGGAAAATCATGGCACGTAATTACTTCCCCTCTGATGGTTCTGGCATTGTATTCCAGTCCCCAAGAGCGAAGTTCTGCTGGTTAGCTCAGTTTTTATTTTGTCTCTCTGCAAATCCTGCCTGACTCTAAGCATTTCTGTTTCCGTGGCAGCGTCACAGTCTCTTGCTTTCATCTATTTAAATTATATATTTGTTTCTGTGATGTGGCTGTCACAGTGGCTATGCCAGCATTTAACATTCATTCCTAATTGTTAAGGATCATCTACATTGCTGTGGATCTGGGGTCACAGGTCAGCAAGACCAGATAAAGATGACACACTCCTTTCTCCAAGGGACATTTATGAAGCAGATGAGTTTTAATGACAATTGACAATGGTTACATGGTCGCTATTAGGCTAGCCAGAATTTTAAAAATTTACTTCCAATTCCACAATCCACCATGGTGGGATTCAAACCCATGCTTCCAGAACAGCAACCTAGGCCTCTGGATTAGGGATCCCAGGTCATGGCCTCTACATTATCACCTTGCATTTTAGTCTTCAAACGTCCCAGTAATCTTCCTCAAATCTTCCAATCATGAGCTCATCTAAAATTCTAATGCCCCTGAACTGACTCCTGTTAACCTATCACTGACCTATTGGTACAGAGATAGTAGGAACTGCTGATGCTGGAGAATCTGAGATAACAAGGTGTAGAGGTGGATGAACACAACAGGCCA
>NW_025976577.1:4701-7360 GCF_021869965.1 Rhincodon typus | reverse complement strand
GTGGGGGTGGGGGCGGGGGGTGGTATGGCTGCCATCTGTACAGGAAGTTGTTCCGGTGACTGGGTATCGCACCTAGCGTCTCCGAGCAGACGTTGTCTGGGAAACTATCAGCATTGCCTTGGAGCTCGATCCCTCTCTCTCTCTCTCTCTCTCTCTCTGTGCTGCCACACGTCAGCCACGTACCAACAAAGAGCTGGGCTCGGGACCCCTGACTCCTGAGCACCCACCATCCCTGCTTCAGTCAGAGGCCTAGGGCCAAGGGTCAGAGTGGATCGGGCCCCAAACAGAGGCCTTAGTGCAGCCTGTACCTGTTTACACAGGAACAGGAGGCCATTCAGCCCTCTTCCTCGAGTCTGCTACACAGGAACAGGAGGAGGCCATTCAGACCCCATCCTTGAGCCTGTTGCATAGGAACAGGAGGCCATTCAGCCCCCTTCTCAAGCCTGTTCCACAGGGACAGGAGGCCATTCAGCCCCCTTCTTCGAGCCTGTTTACACAGGAACAGGAGGCCATTCCACCCCTTCCCTGCGCCTCCTTCACAGGAACAGGAGGCGGCCATTCAGCCCCCTCCTCGAGCCTGTTCCACAGGAGGAGGAGGAGGCCATTCAGCACCCCCCTCTTGAGGCTGTTCTACCATTGAGTCAGATCGCGGCTGTGTCTTCAACCCATCCAACGGCCCTTGGGGTTCCCTAACCCTTCAGTCCCACGCAAGCCCCCGCGTGCACGCGTGTGAGAGACCCAATTCCGGGTTTAACCCTTGCAACACCCTCCCGGGAGGGACTAGTTTCAGTGAATCTGTACGTTACCCCCCCCACTGCCCGACAACCCAACTGAGTCCGAAACACCACTTCGTAGGGGGCTGGGTGGTCATGTCTAGGCCCAGGTCCTGCCGGTGGAATCTAGGCCTGGCCCTGTGCGATCGGGGACCATTCTGGGCTCAGAGTGTATCACGCCAGGACAGAGCGGACACAGTCGAACAGGAAGAGAGTGAGAGAGACGGGAGGAGAAAAGGCAGATTGGAGAAAGCAGAAACAGTGAGGTCTCAGGGCAGACTATGGCACACAACCCTCCCTACCCCCTCCCCCTGTCCATTTGATTGAGACAATTACCACAGTTCCGCAGAACAACTTATCTGAAGATTAACTTAATGAAGCAGGAAGTCCAATTATGCTCCATTTGGCAAGAGATTCAGTCCTTTATTTCAGGGTGTGACAGTCTGTGATTACAGCCTCGGGCCTAGCTGATATCGCCTGTTATCACAGGCCACAGCCCTAATTACAGACCCTGAGGAGACACTCGTTGCTACGCTCCCAGAACAAGGCGACAGCAGATGTGTGAACGGAGATAGTTAAATCCCATGCCAAAAATTTCAGGCAGCAAACATGGCCAGCATTTTATCAACTCTGTACAACATCAACATCAGGGTACAGTACCGGTGAGGACGGGTCTGTCGCTGTATAACACTGGGGTACAGTACCGGTGGGGACAGGGTCTGTCGCTGTATAACACTGGGGTACAGTACCGGTGGGGGACAGGGTCTGTCGCTGTATAACACTGAGTGCGGATAGTGTACTCACTGGGACAGGCGAAGGCTTCCCTCGTGATGATGCTCTTGTTACAGGCATAGCACAGCGTATTCCCGGACACGGTGATGGTGTTGAAGAGGTGGCCATTTGTTATCCTCGTCTCCCGCTCCCTGGCCTCCTTCTCTCTCTCTTTCACCTTCTCTTTCGTCTGCGGGTGGGCGGAGAGGAGAAAGGGGTGTTAGGGGGCCAAGCGGAGACATCCCCACCCTCCCTGACACACTGCCCATTCCACCTCAGCCCAGCTGCAGAGCTGTACCAGCACAGGCTAGTTGGGCCGAACATGCTTTTCCGTGTTTCTGACTGGCTTGGCAGGTTAATAGCTCCAGTGGAAAACTTGCAGAAAGCCCTAAGGTTGTTGTTGGTTTTGCCAGCTTAATGAGCTGGATGTAATCTGGCTGGTTAAACACAGTTAGATTTATGAGATGGCTACAGGCAGGTCTGGAGACTGATCTGTGACCGCTCCATCTCCATGTCCCGGAGTCAATGCCGATACCGGGAAACGGGAATGTTAGAACAGTCAGGGAGAACTGAACAGGCCGGATATCGCTCCTCATGAGTAGGGAGGGCAGAGCGAGCAGAGATGGTGATGGTTGTGGAAGGGTGGAGGAGATACAGAAAATGCGGAGGCAAAGAAAGGGATGGCAGCGACGGTGGGGGTGGGGTTGGGGTTGCGGAAGTGGGGCGGTGGGTGTGAAGGACGGACATGAAGGAATCCCACTGGGAATTCAGGAGGAACGTTCCCCCCACACCCCCTTGACTGCCCGCCCCCCTCCCACTCACCCCACAGACATTCGGAGGGAAGAGATGGAGTGAGAGAGACGGGGAGAGGGGGGTAGAGATAGAGTTGGGGGGCTGGGACTGGGCACTGGGGTGAACGGGCATGGGCACTGACTAGAGGTCAAGGGTGAAAGGTTAGGGACGCTGAGTGGACACTGGGGTGAACGGGCATGGGCACTGACGAGAGGTCATGGGTGAAAGGTTAGGGACGCTGAGTGGACACTGGGGTGAACAGGCATGGGCACTGATGAGAGGTCATGGGTGAAAGGTTAGGGACGCTGAGTGGACACTGGGGT
>NW_025976577.1:3461-4601 GCF_021869965.1 Rhincodon typus | reverse complement strand
CATGATTAGAGGTCAAGGGTCAAAGGTTAGGAACACTGACAGGCAACAGGGGTGAAAGGACTCTGGGGTTGGGGGTGGGGGGAGGACGTGGGGCATTGGGGGACGACAGCGGGAGAAAGTCAATACAAACTGTTATCCGCTCGGGATGGGAAAGAAAGAGAGAGAGAGACATAAAACCGCTTGGAGCTATTGGCAGCGCTGAGTGAGTCTATTCACGGGGACAATGGTGGGAACAGAGCCAGGAGCATCCAGTTTGGGAAAAAAAAGGTCAGGGTGCGGCTCTGTGTGTATTCAGCACTTTCCGTGTCAAAAATGCAGCCACAATAACAACAGCTTGTATTCACAGCCAGAGCAAACAGAGAGCATTGGCCCTCTCTGGCCTGTTCAATCACATCGCGAGTGATCTCTCCCCTCTCCGTCACCCCCTTAACCCATGAAACCCGATTCAAAAAGCTCTAGCCTCCTCAGACTTTCAGGGTGAGAGGATCCCAGATTCTAAACCCCAATGCTGTCCCCTCACACCCCCCAAAATAAGTGATTTCTGACACCCCCAGGCCATGAGACCATAAGATCTAGGCCATTCGCTCCATCGAGTCTCCTCCACCATTTGGTCATGCCTGATATGTTTCCAAACCTCACTCTCCGGCCTTCTCCCCGATATCTGTTAGGCGTGGGGGCAGAACGCGGCCACTCAGACCCAGACCCAAGACTGTCCCTCCCACCCTCCTCTACCCCCTACCTCTCCCTCCAGTCCAATCCAATCCGTCAACCACCTCGGATCCCTCAATTAGATTCCGCTCCCCCTCCGCCTCCCCACACAGCCCCCCAGTCTCCACTCGGTGGGAGGGGTGTGGAATATGAGCCAAGTCTGTCCTACCCCATCGCCCTCTGAATTTAACCCTTTCAGACTCCCCCATCCCCCCACCCCAGGGGACATCGGCCGAGTGCGCAGAGGAGCCATGGAGGAGCATCTGAAAGGATCTTGGCCTAGGAGACACCAGGCTGCGCGTCCAGCTAGGCCTCGCGGGGCTGGGACCAAGACAAGCCCCTCATGACAAGAGGGCCATTCTCCCCGCCATCTCCGTGCCTGATGGAAGGGAAAAGGGGAGGGGAAGGTGGAGCCCCTCCCCCTGGCCTACA
>NW_025976577.1:2178-3361 GCF_021869965.1 Rhincodon typus | reverse complement strand
ACAGTTCCCACCCGCCCAAACCCTGTTCACCACCTCAGGCAGACTGGACGACGGAGGGGACCAGGCCCGAAGCTTGACTCTGAGGAGCGGCTAACTCTGGGTGGTCCTCTGGCAGGGAGTCATCACAGGAGGAGGCCATTCTGCCAACCGCCCCTGGGCCAGCCCCTGTGAATGCGCTCCCCCAGTAGTTATGTTGCTTGTACTTTCCTGGAATTCTGACGCGCCCCCCCCACTCCCCACTTGAAGTCGTGCTTTCACCGATCTGGGAAAGTTTCTCTTCAATCTGTCCCTTTCAGGAAACCAATAACTATTTACACGTTTGCATTGGGTCCAGGTGTTAAAGTGACACGATCAATAAAACATCCCGGTAGAGGGCTCCAGGCTGATTCAGAGACAGAGAAGCACAGAAAATAGGAGCGGGGGTAGGCCATTCGGCCCCTTCCCAGCCTGCTCTCCCATTCAATAGGATCGCGGCAGTTCATCCAACCATGTTCCCTCTTCGATCCCTTCAGCCCCGAGATCTACATCCAACTCCCTCTCGCAAACATTCCGTGTTCCGGCCCCCGAATGCTTTCTGTGGCAGCAAGTCCCACAGGCTCCCCGCTCTCAGTTCTCCCTCGTCTCAGTCCCACCCCCGTCTCCTTCAGGCTGTGCCCCCCCCCGCCCTCCCCCCCAAATAGTTCTGGACTCTCCCTCCCAGTTCATCAGGAACATCCTTCCTTCCTTTTCCCGCCTGTCTAGTCCTAGAATCTTATAGGTTTCTATGATATCCCTACTCAATCTTCTAAACTCCCAGTGAATATAGTCCTAACCGATCCAGTCCCTCTCCAAACCAGGACCTTCTGATAAAACGACGCTCAGATGAAATAATATACTTGGCACTTGAATGGTTTTCTGGGAAGATGTGACCCAGAGTCTGATATCGAGATATCAGCGATGAACGATGGAAGGTTCAGGGCAATGACTTGGTGAGAGACAACATCTCAAGGGGCTGAGACACAGATGAACAGACAACAGAGAGGGAATACCAGAGCACATGCTCCCCACCCACCCACCCACGCATCAGGGCAGCAAAAGGCTACAGGCCCCAATGTCAGAGCGATGGGAATCGGGGGAAATTTGAGAGGCTTGGAGTCAGGGAGGTGGTGTAGGGGGCTGGAGGAGGAGACAGAGATAGGGAGGG
>NW_025976577.1:1001-2078 GCF_021869965.1 Rhincodon typus | reverse complement strand
ACACACACACACACACACTCACACACACAGACCCTGACCATTCCCCCGCCCCCAACACACACTCACACAAATACATACAGACACACACACACACACACACACACACATGCACAGACCCTGACCATTCCCCCCCCAACACACACCCACCCACACACACACATACTCACACACACACACACACACACACACACACACAGACCCTCACACACAGGCCCCTACACCCAATTCTGGTGTTCACCTCCCCCTGCCCTGGAACCAGCTCTGGGATCTTGATCAGAGCGAGACCAGCTTCTCCCATCTCCTCTCTCCCCAGGGGCCCCCTCCACATTGGAACTCCACATGAGCTGGTGACAAACTGGCTCTCACTCACCGATATTACCCTCCCCCCCTCCGCCCCCAACTACCCTCCTCTCTGTATCTGTCCCCCTCTCTCTCTCACCGGGGATGAACCTAGGGCTGACCGTTAAAAAGAGGAACTGAAGGTTACTCCTTACTTTAGTCCGTGAGAAAACAAGAGACAAGAAAACAGCTGAGGAAATGGAACTGTAATTCTCAGTGCCTCACAAGGAGAGAAACGAAGACAGAGCAAAAGAGAGAGAGAGAGAGAGACACGTACAGAGAGAGAGGGAGAGACAGAGAGAGAAAGACAGAGCAAGAAACAGAGAGAGGGAAAAAAAATAGGCAGAAAGAGAGAGAGAGACAGAGGGATAGAGAGAGAGGCAGAAAGAGACAGCATGGTGGGAGAGCAGCAACACAGAGGTACAAAGATACAGAAGGGAGAGAGGTTGAAAGAGAGAGAGAAAGAGCCATAGAGAGGGAGAGTGAGAAAGCCAGTGACGGAGAAAGGCGAAAGAGAGATTCACAAGACACAGGTATGTATTTACACACACACACACACACACACACACACACACACAAAGGGATAGGAGAGAGAAAACAAAGACAGTTAGAGGGGAGATAGAGATAGAGAGACAGAGAGGTAAAGAAAAGAGGGAGAGAGATAGATAGACAGTAGCAGTGAGACAGAAGAAGACAGAGACAGAAGGAGATAGGCAGAAAGAGAAAGAGGAAGGAGAG
>NW_025976577.1:0-991 GCF_021869965.1 Rhincodon typus | reverse complement strand
AGAAGGAGAGGGAGCGAGACAGACAGACAGAGACAGAAGGAGACAGACAGAGAGAAATTTGCTGATTACAGGGAGAGGGAATCAGATAACTGTAATTGAAAGGATTAGGAGCGGTTCGAACAGACACAGCGCCGGAGCTTGTGGGAGCGGAGAGCACGGACCTCTTGGTTCACAGGGGAGAGAGAGAGAGAGCGCGGTCAGTTTAGCTTCGGCAAGGAGGGGAAAAGTTTCCTACCTTGAGAGAAATTTCCCGCATGGTGTTGTGCCTCCCCCGATGTAGAATATCAGTGCGGTACATTGTCAGGACACCTGCCCCCTGGGGGGGTATGGGGGCTGGGTGGGAGAGTTAGCTGGCCCAGTGAACTCCAGTAGAGATCGAAGATCGCCGGCACATGGGAAAACTGAGAGAGGCCCGCAGTCCACAGGGAGGAGAGTGAGAGAAAGAGAGAGAGAGACACACACAGAGAGAGAGAGAGGGAGAGAGGGCAGGGCTACGGCACAGAAGGAGCTGTATTCGAACGTCTGGGGAGGCGGGAGCTGTTGGAGCAGGAACTGGAGACACCAGCCCCCGGGGCACGGCACAGCATCTCAGGCTGCCCACACCAGGCCATTCGGCCCCTCGGCAACCTGCTGGGACACTCTTCCACGTCTGGGCGCCTGCACATTCAGCCCACTTGTGCCATTTCCGGGTTGGGTGGGGGGGCGGGGAGGGTTTGGGCATAAGTGCCAGGCGCCCAGCAAGGATGGGTGGGTGGCCGCCACCATTCGGTACACACACAGAGCAAGATCCCACAGGAATCACCAGACCTGCCATCCGTAACACAGCCCTCTGACAGTGCCCACTCCCTCAGCGCTCACCCTCCGACAGCACCCGCTCCCTCAGCACTGACCCTCCGACACTGCCCACTCCCTCAGCGCTGACCCTCCGACAGTGCCCGCTCCCTCAGCGCTGACCCTCCGACAGTGCCCGCTCCCTCAGCGCTGACCCCCG
>NW_025976576.1:0-7361 GCF_021869965.1 Rhincodon typus | reverse complement strand
TCAGCTTTCCTGCTCCTCTGATGCTGCCTGGCCTGCTGTGTTCCTCCAGCTCCACGCTGTGTTATCTCTGACTCCAGCATCTGTAGTTCTTACCACCTTCTGAAGGGTGTCTTCTTGAGTACGTGCAGTCTGTTTGATGAAGGTGCATCCACAGTCCTGATAAGTAGGGGATTCCATGATCGCGGTCCAAAAATGATGAAGAACAGCAATATATTTATAAGACAGGATGTTGTGTGACATGGGAGGGGAACTTGTAAGTGATGACATTCTCGTATGTATACTGCACATGTACTCGTAGTAGGTGGGGATCATGGATTTGGGCAGTGCTGGGAGAGATGGCTTGGTGAGTTGCAACTATATATCCTGTATAGGATATATAGCTTAGGAACAGGACGTTTAGACCAATTGATTTACGCCAATATTTAAACTTCACACGCAACTCCTTTCACCTGTTTTTATTTAACCTGGCAGAATAACCTTTCACTTATCTGTGTCCCTAGCTTTCCCTACAGGGCATCTATTCCATTTGTCTAAACTATTCCTTGTACTGTTGAGTTGTGTAGATAAAGATGGCTCTCCTGAAATTCGAACTGGAATTGAAGTGTTGAGTTTAAGTGTGAGTGTGCCTCCATCCTTATGTAGTGCGCCAGCCACTTGCATAAACACTAGTTAGTGTTTTTCAGTGTTAAAAGTGAGCTGGATGGAGTTTCCATTGCTGAAATGAAAATGTCCGCTGTCTGCAGAAACAAAGTTTCTTAGTTGGCAAGTTGTAACCCATTTTTGCCAATACAATGGTGTGGACAGTCCTCAGTTCCCATTTTACCACACATCCTTTTATTTGTAGTCGTCAGGAATGTGCATTTCAGTGCCTTGTAAACTGTAAGCATATTCAAATCTCAGATCAGCAATGCAATAGGACACAACTTAAGATATATCTGTTCTGAAGAAGAGTCACTGGACTCGAAGTGTTAATTCTGCTGACAGACTTGCTGCGTTTCTCCAGAAATATCTGGTTTTGTTTCAGATCTTCACTGACCGCAGATCTTTGTTTTATTTTAACTAAGATATAAATTGTCAGTTTGCTGTTTTTTTGCAATATTGTTTACAGATCCAGCACCCTTCTTACAAGTGGTCATTCAGATTGCTCTATTATTTGAATAAATATTCAGTGAGAGTTCATATCCCCTATTGTATGTGTTTCACAAATGTTGCATTGCATTCTCACAAGAAAATAGCAATAACTACCAATAAACTCATTTTCTTTGCTATCACATGCAAACTTTGTCTCTGGATATCACAAGCCAGGCACTCTCCAAACTTCCAAGGTCTACGCGTAAATTTTTCGATTGGTGGTCTGAATGCATGATCAGCAACATACACATACAAACCACCAAGGATTTAGAGTGGAATCTGTCAGAATGTACACCAGATATTATCCTTTGCAGTATGCTCAAGCTGAGGGTAACTGGAGGTTAAGCTTTTATGTACACCTACAGCTACAGAGACTCTTATATATTAACACTCTGCAGTTTTGGTTTTCGTTATGATGCTGTACATTGTTCTGAGATCATTGATAAAAACGGAAGGATTAGAGGAATCTACATTTCATTACAGATGCTGATGCTTGCAGATGTTTTATTTGGAGAAGAAAGTACAAAATATATGTAGATATTTATTTCATTTATTAAGTATGTTCACAGATATTGGCTGTTGTTACTTGATTTTCTAAGGAACATAGCATAGGTAGTCAGTAGACAACTTGGCCCTTTGAAGTTTCGCCACCTTTCAACAAGATCATGGCTGATCTTCTACCTCAACTCTGCATTCCCTCTCTGTTCCCAAATCTTCTAATTTCCATATAATGCCAAATCTATTAACATCTATCATGAAAATACTTAGCACGAGTGTCAATAGCTCTTTGATGTAGAGATTTCCTAACTTCACAACTCTTTCAGTGTTAAGAACATTGGATTGTAAGACATTGGAGCACAAGTAGACTATTTTGCTCATTGAATCTACTTTGCTATTCAACGAGATCGAAGCTGATATGATAATCTTCAATACCACCTTCCTGCCTTTACTCTGTAACATCCAATTCCCCTACTGATTAAAAATCTCAGCCCAGAATATACTTAATAACCCTAATCTCGGCAGACCTCTGAGGCAAAGAATTCCACAGGTTCACTACCATCTGAGAGAGAAAAAAAAATCCTCATCTCTGTCTTAGATGGACAATTCCTTACTCTGTGATTATACTGTCTGGTCCTAGACTCTCCCACAAGGAGAAACAACTTTTCTGCATTTACAATGTCAAGCATCCTAAAAATATCACATTTCAATAAGGTGCCCTGTTATTTTTCTAAACTGCAATAAGTGCAAGCCCAACCTACTCAGCCTCTCCTCATGAGAAAATCTCTCCATATCTGAAATCAACCGAGTGAATCTCATCTGGACTGCCTATGAGGATGTCTTTCCTTAGATAAGGGAACTAAAACTGCTCACAGCATTCCAGCTGTAGTCTATTTAGTATTTTGTACAGCTTTAGCAAGACCTCCCTACTTTGATACTCCATTCCTTTTGAAATAAAGACAAACACCTCATTTACCTTTCCTATTACCTGTTGAATTTGTATGCCAGTTCTTTTCTTCATAATTCAGGCATGAGGACTCCCAAATCCCTCTGCTTTACAACTTTCTGTTGTCTTCCCCCATTTAAATAATATTCAGCTCTTCTATACTTCCTTCCAATGTGCATAATCTCACATTATCCTACATTATATTGCATCTGCCAAGTTATTTGACCATTTATTTAACCTGTCTATATCCTTTTGTGGACTCCTATTGTTATCATTGTTACTTGCCTTCCACCTATTTGTGTGTCATCTGCAAGGTTGGCATTAGTACATCCATTTCCATCATCCAAGTCATTAATATATAAATAGCATGTAATGTAACATCTGCAAAGCTTTCTTTGATCCCCAAAAAATTCAGATTAACTGATGTGGTTTCAAAGGTAAAACTCCACTGGCAGTATAATATGATCTCAATGCTTCCCTATATGTTAGCCAATGTAACATATACAGCAAAGACTGAGTTCTTGTTGATATAGATGTCTTGATGTTTATTAACAATACTAACTATTTACATTGTGATAACATTTCTTACTTGCATATCATTTCGCTGACTGATATTACAACTACATTACATGGCTGTAACACTACACTTAACTTACTGTAATGACTACACACCATATTGACTGTATTGCACTGACTACTGAAGATAAGGAGAGGTCCTTATACCAGAACAAAATACATGATTATGTCATCTAATTGTCTTAATGGTAGACTTGCTTTCTGCGAACAGTGCAATGATACAACAATAAAATAAAAATTCAGGTATCTACAGATCCCTGAAGGCAACCAGACAGGTTAATAGGGTAGTTAAGAAGGCATACAGGATACTTGCCTTTATCAGTTGAGGCATAGTTTATAAAAAACGGGACCTGTACATTATGTTGGACCTGTGCATGACTTTGTTTAGGTCGCAGTTGGAGTACGGTGTGCAGTTCTGGTCACCAGACTATAGGAAGGATGGGATTACACTGGAATGGGATGCAGATGAGATCAATCAGGATGTTGCCTGGGATGGAGTAGTCTTGCCATGAAGAGGGGCTGCTATAAGCTCAGGTTGTTTTCTTTAGAGCCAAGACGGATGAGAGAGGACCTGATGGAGATGTGTAAGGTTATGAAGGGCATGGACAGGGTGGACAGAAGCATCTATTCCCTTTAGTTGAAGGGTCAATAACAAGACAGCATAATTTTAAGTTGAAAGCCAGGAGGTCTAGAAAGGATTTGAGGAAATGTTTTTCACCCAGAAGGTGTTGGGGGTCTGGAATGCGCTGCCTGGGAGGGTCGTTGAGGTAGGAAACCACACAATCTTTAAGAAGCATTTTGGTGAACACTTGAAATGTCATAACATTCACGGCTACGGGTTAAATACTGAGAATGAGACAAATGTAGGTTCAGAGAAGTGTTTGTCATTGAAGATTGACAGACTGCAGACCCTCTTCTGTACTGTATGCTTCGACGATCTATAAATACTTTGGGTTGATTTCACCTGTCAAAGGAGTGAACTTGTCTGAAGATTTGCTGTAAACGTCCAAGTCAGTGAAATGAATCACTTTGAGATTCTATGGAATTGGGGATCAGATGGAATTTCAGGATAAAAGCCAAAGTTCTGTTCCATTTTAAAGATGGTAGAAATCTCAACAGAGAGCGAAGGTTGTGAAGTTGGTGGGGTGATGAGGAGGTAAATGGGTGGTAGGGGCATGCTTCTTCTCTCTGCTCCACGAGAGCACTGGTAGCATTTTGAGACTGCACCTGAGTACTTTTCTAAACGACCTTGGCTGGTCTACCAGATAGCTTCTTGTTTATCCTAGCGCAGTTTAATTTTGCTTGATAACACTGATGCAAAGTTTTGCTATGTCAGAGGTGCTATATAAATGCAAGTTGTTGTTGAAAAGCCCAAAGGTGCTCTGATGCTCTTACCACCCAGACCCAACAGAATGATGAGCTTTCAGTTGACAAAAGTCTGGTATGATGGATGATCTATAAGAACTTCTTAGCTGCCTGTATTCCTTTGCTCAACCAAAGGCAGAATTCTATTAAAGCTTTCCACTGGACTTGCTGAGTGCGTTTCTGTTGCATTGCTGTCTCCCTTCACAACCTCACCACTTGAATAACACTGCTTCTAGGTTTTGGAACAGGATTAACATCAAATGGAAGTTAAAGAGCTGATGCAAGTTCTACCTCCTTCACATTTCGACCTCGCTAAAGAATTTCTCTTCTCACATGTTAGACTTCAAAATAAAAGCTTTATCTGTGTCGGAGCTTGATGCAAACATTCAAAATTGGAATCATTACATGAAGAAGTTGGAATCAAAAACGTACTTTTAACTTTTAGCCGCAAATTATCAATTGTGCTGATAAGGCACAATACAGGTTTACTCAAGGTTTTCATTTTTAAAGATGTTAAGGTTCAATGATTGGATATAGATTCAAAAAAGCAGATTAGATGTAAGAGGAAATGCATTGATTGAACACCAAAAGAAATCTGTGTTGGAAATGCAAATTCAAAGACTCGGTATGTGATGTTATAGTATTTCCTCCAACTGATAGATCCTTTAAGTGAGATGGCCCATTGTATAGAGCTTTATATGTCTGCTCTGGTTGAGTTTGTATAATGCTTGCCTCTGATCAGAGGGTTGTGAATTTAAGTCCCGCATGAGTACAGAAATCTAGGCTGACACTTCAGCGTGATACAGAGAGAGTGCAGCACTGTAGAAAGTTTGGGTGAGACATTGAATTGAGCCCCTGTCAAGTGGATTGAAAAGAAACCTGGCACATTTTTTCAAAGAGGAGTAGAGGAGCTATATCCATTGTTCTTATCATTGAAGCAATATAACAAAAACTAATTAAACGGCCTTTACAACATTGTTGTTCATAGGACTAGATGGTGCACAAATTGTCATATTTCCTTCATTACCACAGTGACTACACATCAAAAGAATTTTATGGTAGGGACAGTGCTTTGTAATGTCCTGTGATTAGTTGTGAAATGCGCTTTGTAAATGCAAGGTACTTTTTTCAATTAAAAATATTATCACAAGTTATCAAGCAAAATGTAAAAGGGAAGAAACAAAGATTTTTTTTCTGAATCTGAAACAAATGCAGGGGCATTTCATTCCCATAATACATCCCATCCCATTTTCTGTCTATTTGAATTCATGGACTGAAAATTTGGGTTGGTCTGTTAAATATATGTTCTCTCTCTCAATTGATTTCCTGTTTTGACTGTGGCAAAGCAATTCAGTAGCTCCAAATGTAGGAAGAGAAAAAAATAGCCCCTCAATGATAAAAAAATCTATCTTTGTTAAAAGTTATACAAATTCATAAACAGAGACCTATACTCTGTATGATCAGGACTATGTTCAGGTGTTGCGCACTTTTTTTGTATTCAATAAAAGTGTGGGGAGTAATAGTATCCTTGTGCTTGCTCTATGGTAATATCTCAGCAAATCAGAGTTCACCTGTCAACCAATCAGCACCTGTTCTCTCCGACATTAAAATTGTTGTTCCCGTTGAAATTTGGCATTCTTACACTTGTCCTGATGAATACAAAACAAAAAAAAAACTTCAAGACATGTCTCTTTTCTCCACAATACTCAAGTTCTGTTCAACCAAATGACCATTAATGAAAAAGCCTTCCATCCAGTGTACCTTTCAAACATGAGTGCTGCACACACTGGCATCTGAGTAAGTCAAATAATAATAATGATGATTCAAGGTCTTTTTTGCACTAGAGTTGACTTACTCAATCATTTGAATAGTTTAGGTATAATAGGAAAATATTCAGTGCTTAAAAGATTAGAATTGTCAAATAATGCGGGTCAAGCGACTTTGAACTAAATGAAGTTGATTTTGTTCACACAACTATAAAAAATCATAGCTAACCAGCTAGGCATCAGACCAATAAACGAGTAATATCATTACACAAAATATTTAAACAAGAGGAAGACAAATTACTTTCTGCTTGTTTCTTGTAATATCAATATATTTGACCTGGTTTGAATGTTAGAAGTGGATATTTGTGGGCAAATGCCACACTGGACACAATTCTGAGCACCAAAAATTAGTCTCTGGTTGACATGGGTTATGCTCTCGGGCCTTTTGGTCTTAAAGAGGTCACCTTATCCAAATCATAACCAGATTATCATCCTAGAGGCAGGACACCATCCTCAGAGGTTACCAACCCAACAATACAAGATGGCTAATAGGCATGGAGAGCTACCCATTAGTTGGTTAACTGGGAATGCCACTTTGATCTTCCTGATGGAAAATGATAGAATCATAGAATCCCTATAGTATGGAAACAGGCCATTCGGCCCAACAAATCCACACTGCCCCTCTGAAGAGCATCCCACCCAGACCCATTCCCCTACCCCTGCATTTCCCCATATCTCACTCACCTAGTCTACACATCCCTGAACACTTCGGGCAATTTAGCATGGCCAATCCAACTAACCTGCACATCTTTGGACTGTGGGAGGAAACCGGAGCACCCGGAGGAAACCCACACAGACAAGGGGAGAACGTGCAAACTCCACGCAGTCGCCCGAGGCTGGAATTGAACCCGGGTCCCTGGCTCTGTGAGGCAGCAATGCGATCTTTAACTGAAACTTAAGCCCGGTAAGTTCCTGGAGTCAACTCGCCATCAGCTGGAGCTGGCAATTCCGCGATGTTTCCTGTTTGAGCATCACTCTACAGCACTACCACCCCCAATCACCCCCTTCCCCATTACCCC
>NW_025976575.1:0-7361 GCF_021869965.1 Rhincodon typus | reverse complement strand
TTTTAACCCCACTGCGAAGCCTCTTCTAAGGACACCTTGTTATCTCAGACTCTCTGAATGCCCTGTTTTTATCTGTCAGCCAGGGATCCCTGATCAGTCCAGGATAATAACCCCAGTCAATGAGATCCACCTGGCCTTGTTCTAATCACTACAGGAGGCAAGTGGCCTGGTGGTATATTGACAGATCCACTAATCCAGAAACCCAGGTAATGTTCTGTGGATGCACATTTGAATCCCACCATGGCAGATGGTGAAATCTGAATTCAATAATGAAAGAAAAACCTGGAATTAAGAATCTAATGATTACCATGAATCCGTTGTTGATTTTTAGAAAGACCCAGCTTGTTTACCAATGCCATTTAGGGAAGGAAACTGCTGTCCTTACTTAGTCTGGCCTACATGTGACTCTGGACTCATAGCAATGTGGTTGACTCTTAACAACCCTGTGGGGAATTGAAGATAGCCAATAAATGCTGACCTAGTCAGCAATTCCCACATCCTGCAAATGTATTAAAAAATGACAGATTTCCTTGCCTAAGGGACATGAGCAAAGTAGGTGGCTTTTGAAGAATCGTTGCCATTAGACTAAATTTTTTTTTTGTAAATTCCAAACATAGTTGCATTCAAATTTCAACTGCTCTGATGAAATTTGAACTCATTTTCCCAGAGCATTAGCCTGGATTTCATGCCCAGTGACATTGCTACTATGACTTCACCTATCCATTATTTAAAACACACACTGGTCTCCTTCCATTCTACCAACCCACTCTATTCTCACAGAAGCACATCTGCTGTGTTTCTCCAGGAATTCTCTTTTTTCCTTCCAGATTTCTAGCATCCATAGTTTCTTTGTATTATTTTTGCTGTATTCTCAATTCGCTACTACAAAATTATTCCCTTGTGAGAAACTGTGCGGGATTTTTCTGAGAGACACTGGATGTGAGTGAAGTTAAAATAAAAGATCTTAGTGATTGTTCATAGCTATTCCTTCAGTTCTCAGGCTCTTTTGCACAGGGACAAAATTATTTTGTAATAACTTTGATATTGATATGACCAACAATCTTTTTTAAACACGTATTCAATTGCGAGAGCAGTTATTTAATGTAAATAATTATATCACAATTTTGTTCCCTTTTTAAAAATCTATCTTCCTACACGTCTAATGTGCACAAATGCTTGGATATAATAATGGTCAGAAAGTAAAATGAAGTGGAGTCTGAAATATGAAGGAGATAGATGTGTGGTGATATCCTCCAGGCAGTGTGATAATGTATTCAAACTTTAAGGTCATAGGATGTAGGAGTAGAAATAGGCCATTCTGCCCGTCGGGTCTGCTCCACCATCCAATGAGATCATGGATGATCTGATAATCCTCAAATCCATTTCTCCATTACCCTTGATGGCCTTACTGATTTAAAGTCTGTCTACCTCAGCTTTGGATCATTGTTTTGATCATGATGAAGGCAATTTTTAGGGATGGGCAAGAAATGCTGGCCAGACAGCGATGCCCACATCCCACAAACGAATAGAGTAAAAAAAAATGTTACATCTGCACAAAATGGATGCAAAGTTAGTAGAAAGGATGTGACCTTCGATCACTGCCTACACATCAAGAGGCCCTGATTACCCTAAGGTTTGAGCATCTGGGGAAGCACTCCTTAAGCATCACTAGTCAGGATCACACTCTTGGGATGTGGGGAGAAAGGAGACAGAAAACCATGGCTCCATCAGCAAGCTTACCTACAGGACAACCTGAAAGTATGGCTGAAAGATTCTGTGATAGGTTTAGTGGTGTGTGCTATAGTGGACAGAAGTTATGCAACAGCCAATGATGGGCCAGGAGGAGGAATCTACCAGCCTGCTCCATGAAAACCCCATCTCAAGCATACGCTGTCAATCCATGATTAAAACCTGCAATCAGTGGCAAAGTTCTCAGCAAGACAATATGGAAAACATACCCAAGCAAGATTCACGGGCTGGAATCATAAACACATTTTTTTGGGCGATATATTGAAACACACACATTGACACTTCTATCGGAAGGTAAAAAAAAATTCTTCAAGCGCAAGAGAAAGGATTCAATTTTTCCGACAGCATTGCCTTTGAGGATTGAAGTACTTCTATGCAGCATAATAATAAAATATGTAGGGCATCTGTCTTGGCTAGCTATGAGATATGATAAATTTATGAGGTTAACGACGTAACTCATAAGTGACAAACCCCAAAGTGGGTAATGTCAAGAGCATCTAGAATTCCATATCTCAGCCATTGTATTCTTCACCAGGGATTTATAGCCTGCTGCAGAAACTGGGGTGTAATTTGTGAACTTGGCAACATTTTAAGATTGGTATTTTACCATTTTCAACAATGTATGCTGATTATTCTTTTATACAGTAACACACATTAAAATCGCTCGATTTCTCCATTATGATTGGCATTGTTGAAGGAATGAAAGAAAGCAGGGAATTCTTATTATTATCTGGTTAATCAATGTTGCTCAAATAGTTAAGTAATTATTACAACACAGAAATCATTGCATTTCTCTGCCGTAATCGAACCATTTAAAAATATGTCAACTACTTCTTATTAGGTTATCGACTTTTAAAAAGTAAATTCAACACAACCACAGAGAACACTGGAGAAACTCAACATGCTTATCAATATCTGCGGAGAGAGACGGAGACAGAGAGAGAGATCTGGATTCTGAATTCTGCACTTGGTGTGTGATAGGATATGAACAGCAGAGTTTTTGCTGAGCTAAAGTTGTTCGTTCGCTGTCAGGTTGTATAGGTATTTGTCCCTTGTAAATGAAAGTTCCTTTAGATAGACATTTCAATAATGAACATGGAAGGAGCTGCAAAGTTAGGTTGAGAAGGGAGGATTGAATTTGAAAGATGCTGGAAATCCGAAACAAACACAGAAAGTGAAGGAAAAACTCTATAGGTCTGGCAGCACCTGTGGAGACAGAAACATTTCAAGTCCAGAATAACTCTTCTTCATAATAATCCAGATATCTGTGTTTGTACTGTCCAGGGACTGGGCTATGCTCAGACCTGTAAATCTACTGAAGCAGGCCAGCGATTACAGCTAAATCAGTTGGTGAGCTGTGGACACAGTAGACCAGAGGATAGGGCACTATTTGGCAGGGCTGGCCTGCCAGTTTAGTCAGGAGTTGGGTAAAGCATATTGATTCCTGAGGGTTTTCTGACAAATGGTCAGGGACTTATTCTGGGACAGCCCATGTCATCCTGAGGAAAGCAGGTAGATCAAACCTGGCTATGGACTTTGTTGTTCTGGGTTTCATCGACAGAACGGTTACAGTGATAGAGACCAATGCAGATGACAGGGTAGGACCTCACAGCAAATGGGAGGGGCCTGGGGGCTCACAAAATAGGGAGTTAATCTACTCGGGCAGTTCCAGCCTCTACATGTGGAGGGTATAATTCGCAACAATGGCATGGGAATTTCCAGACTCAGCGGCTCTGGGGGGTAAACAGGCACCTTAATAGTAATGAAGAGGCTCAACCAAAGTTGGTTGAGGCAGAGTTGGAGTGAGTGCTGGCCTTTCGATGGTGAGGCAGTAGAGAGAAGATGAATACACTTAGCCTCACAGAGCTGAAGAAAAGTTATGCCTGACTCAAACCATTACCTCTGTTTCTCTCTCCACAGATACTGCTAGACCTGCTGAATTTCTCCAGGACCTTCTTACATAAAATATTTTAGATTTATACTTTTTCTAAAATATAAAATCTATGACAACAGGATCATGTGATTCAAACAAATAACGTGCTTTTAAGCAGTGTGTATCCTTCCCCATCCTCCAACTTCTCTTTTCTTACTGTCTCTTCAGCTTCAGTTGGGAAGCATTGAGGTTATCCGTTTACAATTACCACTGACACAGCCGAATGACCAGTTGACAAGAAACATCTGTTTGTCATGTCAGTAAACACAAAAAGGAGTCAGCTTTTCCATTTTCGCAACGTGTCAGCTATTCTGTCCTGTTACCTGTATTGATTGAGTTGAGAACTGGCAAGCCTCACTTGATAAATATGGTGTAGAAACCACTCAAGATTGAATTCAAATAAATGACCATTAGATTGGTAGCAGAATTGGACATCTATGGGAAATCATGTGAATTTCCAAATTCAAGTACAGTGATTTTAAAAAAAAACAATAGTGATTGATTGATTTTATTGTACGTGTACCAAAATACGGTGAAAAGCTTTGTTTACGAGCTACCAATCAGCTATTTTGGGCTATGTCACTTCATACTCATTCAAGATTCTGTCTCATGTACCAATTTGGATTATATGGCATCTTTCAGGACACTTCCAGCAACTTGACAACTAATGAAATATTTTATTGAATCATACTCACTGCAGTAATTTAGGAAGTATGACAGCAAATGTACACAAATCAGGATCCCACAAACTGCAATGTGATAATTGCCAGAAAACCTCTGTTTGTCCTGATCATGGTTGGGGGTTAATTATTGACCTGGGAACCAGAGCTAAGTCAGCTTTTCTTCTGTAAAATTGAACCACAGGGTCTTTCACATGCACTTGAGAAATTAGGCCGGACTTCGGTTTATCGTCTCATCCAAATGCCAATTGTGAAGCATTCCATCAGTCATGTACTCAGAGAGTGACCACCTCAATGTTGTGCCTACAGATTTGATTTGAAACATGAACCCGTGATGTTCTGTTCAGAGACACCAGTGCTCAGATATACCCCTGAGCCATGACTGAGCCTATTTACCTTCTTTTTATTAATTTATCTACTATTCCTTTCCATCCCAGAGCATCAAAACAAACCTTAAAAATTACTTGCTCTGAAGAAAGCTCATTTGACTCGAAATGTTAACTCTGTTTCTCTCTCCACAGATGCTGCTGAGATTCTCCAGCAATTTCTGCTTTCATTTAAATAAAAATTCAGTCTACAATGAAGGAAGGAGAAGAACCTACTCCCCACATCCCCACATACTGACTCCCCTTCAAAAGGCTTCATCCCTTTCTATATTCCCTGCTGCTCGCAAAGTTCACCCTGCCCAGTCAACATCCTGGGGATCACCACTGACCAAAAACTGAACTGGACTCACCACATAAATACAGTATCTACAAGACCATCTCTTGACTCCCCAAAGCCTGTCTGTCATCTCACACACACACACATCCAGTTCTGAGGAAGGGTCACCAGACCCGAAACATTAACTCTGATTTCACTCCACTGATGCTAGCAAACCTGCTGAGCCTTTCCAGCAGCTTCTGTTCTTGTTCAGAAGTGTGATAGAAAACTCCCCACTTGCCTGGATGGATGCAGCTCCATCAACACTCAAGAAGCTTGACATCATCCAGGACAAACCAGCCCATTTGATTGGCACCACATCCACAAGTATCAACTCCGAACACCACCGATGCTCAGTAGCAGTGTGTACTATCTACAAGATACACTGCAGAAATTCACCACAACTCCTTTGATAATACCTTCCAAACTCACAATCTCTTCCATCTAGAAGGACAAGGGAAGCAGATACAGGGAAACACCATTCCCTGTGAGTTTGCTTCCAAGCCACTCACCAAAATGAAATATATCACCACGTAGTTCACTGGATTATTTTCTTATAAGGTGAAGGCCAGGCATAAATGTGTGAGATGTAAATCCTCTCACTTGGATCTTCAGAACTTTCAATTATATAACTAAAGTGATCTGGTGTGGCAGAAAAGTTCAAACTCAAGATTAATGCTTTGCTATAAAAGAAGTAATTTAACCAAAGTTTAGTTAGTTGATAATTATAAATTTGCTCGGCTGTCAAAGGTATAAGTCATTCTGAGCTGAATATGTCTGTTGTCTGGGAGAATGTGCTAACTATTTGCTGGAAGAACATGTAAAGAAATGTGAGTTCCCATGGAGTGACAGGTCTTTCCTTTAATCTATTGAAGAAATTCTGTCTGGTTTTAAAGTTTTTTTTTCACATAATTTTCCTGTGCTCTGTCAAAGTTTGTTGTTATGTCTGAAAATGTGGCAGATCTGCATATAGGACCAAAGGGACGGGAGTCGGCCATTCACCCCATCAAACCTGCCCTGCCATTCTAGGTCATAGCTAATCATAAAATTTATTTTCCCAAACTATCTTCACATGCCTTAATGTCATTACTTTGAAGAAACTTACCAATTTCTATTGTGAAACAACTTGCTAATTGATCTTTTACAGCCTTCTGGGTTAGAGAATTCCAAAGTTTCACCACCTTCTGAAATTCCTCTTCACTTCAGTCTTAGATATGAAGAGGGACTCAATCAGTCAGGGCTATATTCACTGCAGACTTGGAGAATGGTTGAGGTGGGGGGTGGAGTGGGCGGAGCGGTGGCATTCAGACAGAGTGAATGCATGAAGGCTGTTCCTAATAACCAGGGAGTCTAGAACCAGGGTTACAGTCCGAGGGTACAGGATGGGCCATTTAGGACTGAGATGACGAGAAATTTCTTCAGCCAATGTGTACGAGGTTGTAGAATTCTGTGCCAGAGAAAGTGGTTTGAGGCCTAAATACTGAACGTATTCAAGAAAGGGTCAGAATTAGATTTATTTATTTGTCACAATTTACTAAGAATACATAAGTGAAAAGTGCACAAAATTGCCATTCACTGGCACCCACTTGGTGATAAAAACCAGAATTAAAAGATTTAAGAGACAAAAGGTAAGCAAGAACAAAAAATGCCCAAATTCTCAGAGTCCCATTTCCCATCTCCATAATGGTGCAGGTGCCGCTACCATCACAAGGAAACCCAAGAGATCACCAACACCACTGCCATGCAAAAGATCTGCTCTCACTGCTGCCCCCTCACTGCCCCCTCTCTCACCACCTACTGCCCCCTCACCATCCCCATTATCACAGCCCACTGCCCTCTCACCGGCCCCGCTCTCACCGCCCACTGCCTCCTCACTGCCCACTGCCCTCTCACCAGCCCTGCTCTCACAACCCACTGCCCCCTCACAGTCCACTGCCCCCTCACCGTCACCATTATCACCGCCCACTGCCCCCTAAACGGCCCCGCTCTCACCGCCCACTGCCTCCTCACCATCCCCATTATCACCGCCCACTGCCCTCTCAACGGCCCCGCTCTCACCGCCCACTGCCCGCTCACCGTCCCCACTCTCACTGCCCACTGCCCCCTCACTGTTCCCACTCTCACCGCCCACTGCCCCACTCTCACTGCCCACTGCACCCTCACCGACACTGCTCTCACCGCCCGCTGTCCCCTCACCAGCCCTGTTCTCACCACCTGCTGCCCTCTCACTGTTCCCACTCTCACCGCCCACTGCACCCTCACCGACACTGCTCTCACTGCCCACTGCACCCTCACCG
>NW_025976574.1:0-7361 GCF_021869965.1 Rhincodon typus | reverse complement strand
GTGTTCATCCAGCTCTACAGCTTGTTACCTCTTGATGGTATAGTGGACAGGTTTCCTGGGCTGAGGAATGACAGATTGGGATTAATTAAGGCAAACCAGACAGGACTTACACAGTCAATGGCAGGACCCTGGGGAGTGTTATAGAACAAAGAGATTTAGGGGTACAGGTTCATAGCTCCTTGAAAATGGAGTCACATGTAGACACGGTGGTGAAGAAGGCTTTCAGCATGTTTGCTTTCATTGGTCAGAGCGTTGAGTGTAGGAGTTGAGATGTCTTGTTGCAGCTGTACGAGATGTTGTTGAGATTACATTTGGAGTACTGCGTGCAGTTCTGGTCACCCTACTATAGAAAGAATATTATTAAAGCAGAAAGAGTGCAGAAAAGATTGACTACGATGCTACCTGGATTGAATGGTTTGAATTATAGGGAGAAGTTGGATAGGCTGGGACTTTTTTCCCTGGACTGTAGGAAACGGAGGGATGACCTTACAGAGATCTTAAAAAATCATGACAGACATAGATTAAGTAGATGGCCAATAGCTTTTCCCCATGATAGGGAGGTCTAAAATTAGAGGGCGTGGGTTTAAGGTGAGAGATATAAATGGGTCCATGGGGCAATTTTTTCACACACAGGGTGGTGAGTGTCTGGAATGGGCTGCCAGAGGCAATGGTGGAAGTGAGTACAATTTTTTTGTCATTTAAGAAACATTTAGACAGGTATTGGATGGGGTAGGTATGGAGGGAATGGACTAAACACAGGTAAATAGGACGAGTTTAAATTGTGAAAACTGGGTGGCATGGGCAAATTGGGCTGAAGGGCCTGTTTCCATGTTGTAGATTTCTGACTCTGATTTGGATGTATGAGTAGAAACTCATCTGTTTTTATTTTAAATATTATACTGTAGTTGCAAATTATCTGGTCTCCTATGCTAACCTTTGCTGATGTTTTGAAAGGTTAGTGAATAACTCCAATGTTACTCAACAAATAGTTTGGCATTGCCACTGCTTTAGAAGCAATCTCTGTCTACATTGGTGAAAACAACTCCAATTGTTATAAGCTCAGTTGTTTCATGTAGGTTTTACAAAACTCAGATTAGGATTCCATTATACCAGAGAAAATAGAGAACAAGGATGAGCAGAGTGAAATGATACAGATAATATAGAAAGAAAACACAATTTAAATCAGATTATCCTTTTACCAATACAACTGTGAACAATTTCTTGATCCCCCTACAAGTATTAATATGCTTAGAATTCAGAATATCATTATACATGGACGACTAACAAGGATGTTAAATCTATACAGTCATGCATGAATTGACTTGGAATCCATTTTGACAGCTTGTATAGATTAGAGAAGCTGGACTTTACAAAAATAAACTATGTTACAAAATGTTCTATAATGCATACAATTGGTACATTCAATCCCTCTATTTTACTCGAACTTTCCGTACCTATTAGATAGTCTAAACTTATTACTTGCTCCACTGAAATAATGCATAAAAATGATAAAGTTCTCAAAGGCAGATGCAATTTTTACCATAGCTGCTGAAACACTACATTCAAAGTGGTTTCCTCATTCTAGTGTGCACTAAGTGCAATAACATTACTTAAAGCAATGTGTTTATAATTTAACATACATTTATTTTAAATTTTATGTGAAAGACAAAGTAAATTATTGCTCAGTGATCCAGATAACATAGCATATCTGGACAAAATCTTATGACCCAAAAGCTAAATACAATATGCTTAAGCTAAGCTTTAAAACATTAAAAATTTAGGAACGTGTTTAGATATAGTGATTTTTGGAGGGTTATTTTTATTTTAGAATTGTCTGTGTGGCAAATTTAAACAGTTATAAATTCAAATGAAGGAATGCACTCTCATTTTTCAAATGAGAAATGCTTTAAACACAATTAAATTATACAACCAAAGTCATAAATATTTACCTGCTTCACACTAGCGTACCTATGAACTAAGCCATGTTAAAAATCAAAATACTTTATCTGCAAAAATGATATAGCAAAATATTTTTAGTTTTATGCAGGATTAATTATAGACTTCAAATACAACTGTACCTGTAATTCTGATCTTGAGGGGGCATACTTCCATGCATGATGTAGGAAGAGAGGAAATGTCAAGTTTTTTTTTAAATGTGCCAGATTAACCAAAGAAATTAATCAAATATAAAGAGAACATGATTGTTGTCAAATGCGGATACGTTGGTGAGCAATTTCCAGCATTCTCTGGAAGAGTTCCAATGGACTGGAAGGTAGTTAGTGCAACTTTACTCTTTAAAAAAGGAGAGAGAAAATGGGGAATTATAGGCCAGTTAGCCTGACATCTGTGGTGGTGAAAATGCTAGAGTCAATTATTAAAGATGTAATAACTGACCATTTGGAAAATGGTGATACAATCGGTCCTAGTCAGCATGGATTCACTAAAGGGAAATCTTCTGGAACTTTTTGAGGATGTGACCAATACACTGGACAACTGAATCAGTACATCTTGTATATTTGGACTTTCAAAAGGCTTTTGACAAGGTTCCACACAAGAGATTAGTAAGGAAAATTAAAGCTCATGGTATCAGAGGTAATGTATTGACATGGATAAAGAACTGGTTGGCAGACAGGAAGCAGGGAGTTGGAATAAACGGATCCTTTTCAGAGTGGCAGGCAGTGGCGAGTGGTGTACTGCAGGGTTCAGTGCTAGGACCCCAGCTGTTCACAATAAACATTAATGATGTGGATAAAGGAACTGAATGCAATATCTCTAAATTTGCAGATGACACTAAGCTGGCTGGCAGTGTGTGCTGTGAGGAGGATGCTAAGGAGCTGCAGGGTGACGTGGGCAGACTGGCTGAGTGGACAAATAATTGACAAATGCAATATAGCTTTGATAAATATGAGGTTATCCACCTTGGTCGCAAAAACAGGAAGACAGATTATCTGATGTCGCAACAGCCACTGAAGATTGGCATACAGGTGTAGCAAGCAGTGAGGAATGTTAATGGTATGCTGGCCTTCATAGTGAGAGGATTTGAGTATTGGAGTAAGGATGTGTTGCTGCAGTTATAGTCAGAAGTCATGACACCAGATTATAGTCCAACAGGTTTAATTGAAATCACAAGCTTTCAGAGTGTAACCCCTTCATCAGCGAAGTGAGAAAGAAGCACACATAGACAGAATTTATAGGCAGAAAGATCAAAAGGTCCTACAAATGGTGTGAGTGGAGTATTGAATAATAAGTCTCTGCATGTGATCAGAAGTGTCAGACGGTATGAGTAAAGTTATTCAGCTGTTGATACAAGTGAAGGGATGACCTATAATCTGATTAAATGAGGCAGAGAGATAATTACAAAAAATTTAAAAGTAAGGTGGTGCTAGAGGCAAACCAAATGACTGGAATAACATGATAAATATGAGAGTCACATGCTGAGGGCCTAACCAAAATAAGTAATCCAAAACTGTTCAAACTAATTAAGGTAGAGATCATAACAATTTATCGAGGTGATGGTGTCAAAACAGGACAGTAAGGAAGATTTTGCAGATACAGAACAGTGTGGTGGGATCGCATGTAGCACGACATGGGTATGGAATATGGCTGTCAGTTTCTGCCTGGCAATTCTGCGTTGTTGTGTATCTCGAAGGCTGTCTTGGAGGAGGACGCTTACCCGAAGATCGGAGGCTGAATGTCCTTGACCGCTGAAGTGTTCACAGACTGGGAGAGAAGATTCCTGTTTGGCAATTCTTGCGGACTGTCCATTTATCTGTTGTTGTAATATCTGCATGGTCTCACCAATATACCATGCCTCAGGGCATCCCTGCCTGCAGCGTATGAGATACACAACATTGGCTGAGAGTAGCGACCAAAGAAGAAAGAATTGGCCTCCTCTAGAAGACCACTGCTCTAGGCTTGATGTGTATGCTGAAGCCATCAGGAAATGTTTTAATGCCAGATTCATCAGCCGTGATCACTAGATAGTACAGAACATCACCCAAGCACAACACAATGCCATCCATACTCTCAAGATGAATTGCAACATTGTCATCAAGCCAGCAGACAGAGGAGCCATCGTCACACAAAACAGAATGGACCATTGCAAAGAAACATACCGACGACTGAACAACCAGGAACAGTACAGACAACTATCTGCTGATCTGACCAAAAAACACACCCGTCAACTGATCAGACTGATCAAGACTTTTGATCCAGACCTTCAGTGTATCCTAAAAATACTCTCATCCAGCGTACTTCTCACATAAGAGACTCTACAGCCTTCTGAAGATACACAAAGCCAACAGACCTGGACTTCCCATCGTATCAGAAGATGGGACCCTGTGTGAGAACCTCTCTGGCTATGTCGAGGGCATCTTGAAACCCATTGTACAAGGAAACCCCAGCTTCTGTCATGACACTACAGATTTCTTACAGAAATTCAACAACCATTGACCAGTTGAACCAGGAACATTCTTCATCTCAATGGACGTTTTTTGACAGTCTATACCAGCATCCCCCAAAACGACAGCATTGCTGCAATAGCTTCAGTACTCAATACTAACTACTGCTAATTTCCAGATGCCATCCTATGACTCATCTGCTGCATCCTTGTCCATAATGTCTTCCCCTTCTACAACCAATCTTTATCCAGACACACGGAACAGCCATGGGGACCAAATTTGTGCCCCAGTATGACAATATTTTCATGCACAAGTTCAAGCAAGACTTCTTTGCTGTGCAGGACCTCCGACCAATGCTGTACACCAAATACATTGACATTTTTTTTCCATTGCAATCATGGTGAGGAATCACTGAAAAACTAAAGCGATATGAACAAGTTCCATCCCACCATCAGACTTACCATTGACTACTCTTCCAAATCAGTCTCATTCTTGGACACATGCATCTCCATCAAGGACGGACACCTCAGTTCCTCACCCTACCTCAAACCCTCGGATAACTATGATGATACACTTCTCTAGCTTCCACCCTAAATATATTAAAGAAGCCATCCCCCTACGGACAAGTCTTGTGCATACACAAGATCTGGTTAGGTGGTGAGGAATGTGACAGACACCTAAAGATTTTGAAGGATGTCCTCACAGGAATGGGATACGATGCTCAACTCTTTGATCGCTAGTTCCGACGTGCCACAGCGAAAAACCACAATGACCTCCCCAGAAGCCAGACACAGAATATGATCAATAGAGTACCCTTCGTTATTCAGTACTTCCCCAGAGTGGAGCGACTACACCATATTCTTTGTAGCCTTCAACATGCCATCGATGACAACGAGAATCTCACCAAGATCTTCCCAATGCCTCCACTTTTTGCCTTCAAACAACTGCCAAACTTTAAAACAGACCATCGTCTGCAGCAAACTACCCAGCCTTCAGGAAAACATTGACCACAACACCACACAACCCTGCCATGGCAACCTCTGCAAGACATGTCAGATCATCGACATGGATACTACCATCACACGGAACACCACTCCCCACATACACGGCAGATACTCACGTGACTCGGCCAACGTTGTCTATCTCATATACTGCAGGCAAGGATGCCCCGAGGCATGGTATATTGGCGAGACCATGCAGATGTTACGACAATGGATGAAGGGACACTGTGCAACAATTGCCAGACAGGAATCTTCCCTCCCAGTTGGGGAACACTTCAGCGGTTAAGGACATTCAGCCTCCGATCTTCGGGTAAGTGTTCTCCAAGGCCGCCTTTGAGATACACACTAACGCAGGATTGCCAAGCAGAAATGGATAGCTAAGTTCCTTGAAGACGCCTCAACCGTGATCTTGGGTTCATGTCGCGCAACATGTGATCCCACCACATTGTTCTGTGTCTTTAAAATCTTCTTTACTGTCCTGTTTTGACACCATCACCTTGATAAATTGTTATGATCTCTACCTTAATTAGTTTGTACAGTTTTGGATTACTTATTACCATCATTTGGATTGTCTCCAGCACCAGCTTATTTTTAATTTGTTTGTAATTATCTCGCTGCCTCTTTTAATCAGATTATAGGTCATCTCTTCGCTTGCTATTCAGCTGTTGACATTTTACTCACACTGTCTTGACACTTTTGATCGCCTGGACAGACTTAATATTTTAACTCGAATCACATGATTTGTATGATCTTTTGATCTCTCTGCTTATAAATTCCGTGTCTGCGTGCTTCTCTCTCACTTCACTGAAGGTGCTACACTCCAAAAGCTTGTGATTTCAAATAAACCCGTTGGACTGTAACCTGGTGTTGTGTGACATCAGACTTTGTCCACCTGAGTCCAACACCAACAACTCCTCCACATCGCAGTTATACAGGGCTTTGGTGAGGCCACACCTTGAATATTGTGTGCAGTTTTGGTCGCCTAGTCTGAGGAAGGACATTCTTGCTGATGAGGGAGTCCAGCGAAAGTTCACCAGAATGGTTTCAGCGATGGCAGGACTAACATATGAGGAAAGACAGGATTTACTGGGTTTTTATTCACTGGAATTTAGAAGAATGAGGGGGGAATCTCATAGAAACATAAAATTCTGATAGGACTGGACAGGCTAGATGCAGGAAGAATGTTCACGATGTTGGGGAAGTTCAGAACTAGGGATCACAGTCTAAGAATAAGGGGTAAGCCATTTAGGACTGAGATGAGGGAGAATTTCTTCACTCAGTTACAAACCTGTGGAATTCTCTCCCACAGGAAGTGTTGGGCCAGTTCGTTAGATATATTTTAAGAGGGAGCTGGATGTGGCCTTTTCGGTCAAAAGGGATCAAAGGTAATGGGGAGAGGGCGGGAATGGGACACTGATATTGCATGATTAGCCATGATTGTACTGAATGGTGGTGCAGGCTCAAAGGGCAGAATGGCCTTCTCCTGCACCTATTTTCTAGGTTTCTGTGTTTACCTAGACAACTTTGCACGGGTTGAGAGAGGATTTTTCTTTATGCATAAAAACCCAAACCCTTTCAAATGAGAATGAGACGACATACTTTTTTCAAATATATATTAATAAAAGTTATAAAACATAAATATTCACACCTAAATTGTGTATGCTATTCTTAGAAGACAACAATCCTCTTTAATGATCTGTCTTAGTTAATGTATGGCACCAAATTAATTTGGAAACAGCAGTAATGCATTTTGTCCATTATTAGAGAAGGTATAGTTAATTTCCAGGAAATTTTAAAACTTGAAAAAAATTCTGCAATTCTAATTTAGCTTTATTTTAATTATTTTCCATCAGAAAGCTCTCATCTAAAACATCCAAAAGGTTTAACTTAACAGACAAGTAGGTTTGAAGCTAAAATTCCAGAGTGAAAACAGCATTCTAAGCTCAAAGTGCTACTGAAT